>NC_133311.1:11118674-11198867 GCF_012295235.1 Primulina huaijiensis | reverse complement strand
AGAGGTGGCTCACATGACAGACAAAACAGATTAACATCCCCCATGGGACACCATCATGCAGCACTTTGACCATAGGGAAACAAGAGGTGGCTCACATGCATCCCACATGCAGCACTTTGACCCGCAGGAACCAAGAGGTGGCTCACATGACATACATATCATCCAGAATATCACCAGAACATCACCAAATACAGAATTCCAACAAATAAGGAACAATAAAGCATCGATAACAACAATATGCATCCAAATTCATTATTGTGGAGCTTTTGCGAAATAATGTCGGAATAGGAGTGTACGCACCTGAAATCCTTAGCTTAATTGTGAATACTTAGACAAAATCTCCCCAATCTCACAATCTAAAACCAAATTAGTTATCTCAATTAACAGTGTCTTATTAAACTCCAACTTTAAAGCAAATATTGGAAATATTTCTAAGATTTCTGTATGTATTTCAATTAATTATGGGTTACTATTTTAAAGTTTACCATTATACTATTTTATTAAATATACAGATATCTAAATAATTAGTTTTAGCACCAATTTCATATAAAACGAACATTAGAGTCATTTCTATCTTTGACACAAACATTGAAGTTTTATTTAAATTTATATCTAAGACTTGATAATTCAACTAAAGTCACGGTAAATTTTCAAAACTAAGCTATGATTTATTTAAGATGTTTACACATAATATTAGAGTTCAAGAAGATAACTTTTCTATAGAATTTGATCTTAATCCATCAAAACTATTTATTTTTAGATAAATCAAGTTTCATAACCTTCGAGAAATAACACACTTACAAACTAATCAGTAATCCATTTTTTTAAAGTCGCTAACCAGTTGCTGGCTAATTGAATAATTGTATTATACATCAGAAACCCAAATTCTATTCAATCTACCCATTCAATCTCATTCCCGAATATACATAAATTAAGGTTTCCTTGGAAAGAGAACAACTAACATTATCTCCAAAATACAACTAACCTTGGACTAGAAGAGTGCACAACCTAAGCTTCCAGCAGTAGGAGTCGGTCAATTGGTTGGGTGAAGAAGCCTTTTTTTTTAACGGCGTTGCTGAGATTTTTCTTTGGGTAGGGTTCTCTTTCTCTTTTTTTTTAATTTATAAATATATGTGTATGTACGTTATGCAAGATAATGGGCCAACTACTAATTATTGTTAATTTGTAAGCCCATTAATTAGTTAGATTCTTATATACATATATTTACGAAATTTAATTGACTAGGGTTTGGGGTGTTACATTAGTTAATCACTACATACAAAACAACTGAAATAAGTTCCATACAAAGGTTATAAAATACTACCGGAAGGCGAAAAGAGGGAACACATGAATACTGCACGGGTGATGGAGGACACAACACGAATCAATATTTTGTCTTAACTTGACACAGCATCAGAATCAATAGAGAATACAACCACGATGAATGCTGCAATATCATACTTGCAGTATTTGTGGAAGAGGATAGATACACCAAATCATCAAAAGCGGCATGCTTTGATATTGATAATTAGAGCCACAAAACTACTGGCAAAATAGATCAAGCACATTATATACAACTGACAGTGTTCTGACAACGCATATAGACACAACCACGGACAACATTCGAAGATGGAGCTACAAAACATGGGAGCAGCCTTCCCTTATCCTATAATTGCCAATCTATAGGAGGTATTCCCATTTCGTCCAGGATCTTGTTTGTACGAGAAAAGTGCCTGTGTCAACAGTTGTAAGTGGTGATTAAGGGCATGAAATGGCTCCTTCAGCTGGTTGATATGTATTCAATTCAATAACTTTGGCTTTCTTTTTTTTCCTCAAACCGTAACATAAATGACTCTTTCAGGAAGAATAATATATCAGAAGAAACTATTCACATGTGTGTGTTATCCATAATTCAAACAATCACAGGATCATGTTTGAATTATCAAATGTTTCTCTCTAGGATGGGTAATATGCCAAACTTGTCCCATAGGGATTGCATTAATCACGATGAGACAACATATTGGAATTTGACCTAAGGATTCCTTGATTTTTTTGGCATTTGGATAGAATACAAATCTTCATTTCTTTTAGAGAAAATATGACTAGTAATCTCCCTATGCAGTTGAACTATTTGGCTTTGATACATTTGGTGGTTGAATTATTAGCACGTTCAATACATATATTTTTTATTTAGAAAAGGTGATCCATAATTCTTGTGTACTTGAGTCAAATGTTAATGAATACAGTAAATGAACCAATAAACATCTCAATTTTTCTTTCTTACATCAAATTTTAAAGTGTTTAAACAGATAATATCCCCATAAGATTTGGAATGGCCCTAGAACACATTTATGCACAACTGCCATTGATTTTCCGCACAACAAAGCATGGCACTTGACTAGCAATATATTTGAAAAGTACATATCGAATCCATAGGTCAACGCTCTCCAAAAAATTTTGGAAAGGTAAATGTAGAAGAATCTATCGTCATATTATTCATAAGAATGCCGGATTAGAGATTTTTCGAAATTCTTAAAGGGGGGACGGAAAGATTTGCCAACCAATTCCTATGTGTTGCGTATCAATATATTCAGTGAGTTTGTTACCAAGAGATCCTTCCAGTGAGAGGACTTTCATTGATTCATTATTTATTAGAGCAATTAAAAAAAGGAAAATACAATTCATAATTTCATTTTTAGTTCTGAATGAAAAATAAGGTATAACAATTTAATCATCCAATGAAGCTAAGACAAACCTGCATCCAAAGAAGCCTCTGTTTGCAGATAAACCAGAAGGATGAGCTGATTTCAGAACGTAGTGCTTTGTCTCATCAATCAACCTGCACGATGACGTCATTAGAAACATGCAACAAATTGATCATGATTCATGTATTGATGCCATAATTCCATATGTGAACATCATCATACATTCCAACAATTTTGAGTTAACAAAATTAAACTTTCAGCTCAAACTATAGTGTCATTAGATATATATTGGCAATTTGGCAGACATAGCATGGAAAATTGGTCTGCCGACTACAAGATAAGTTTTTCTGAATTACTTTTCGATTATATAGAGTTGCAAATTATGCTGCAATATGACTGAACTTTCATGTCGTAAAGTTAAGCTTGTCTTGTGGTTGCAAATACTGGATGTTAAAATTTCTTAACAAACCAATATAAGGACTGAGGTAATGACAAAAATGGACAAGATGTTCCATGCTGCAGCTATCCATGCCTTTGTACATGATTGTAAGATAGTAACACAAAACAAACCCCCAATTGATACTGTCTGGACCATGTCTTTGTTTAAAAAACAAAAATATCTGATAACAAAATAAAACCAGATAAATTGATCTATTATTTTCTAACTATTAGTTACAACTGACCATTGAAAATTCAAAAATACTTCCGCAAACATCACGAGCGATCATTAAGTGACTTCTATGACTTATTTGTCCTACTTCAGCAACAAAAAAGACCACCACATGATTATAATCAAATATCTCTTTTTGAAAAGCAAATTCATTGAGATTATGTTTGAACTGAAGGATTTGAAATCCAAATATTCATAATCATTAGTGTAAGCACAATATAGTCTTTCAATGATTCTTAACTTCACGGATTTCAAAACCTTTATCTACAATTTTATTTTACTTCTTCAATATGTCAACGCATTTCAAATTTTCTATAACCGAAGCAATTACAAATTAATGCCTATAAATCCCTTGCCTAAATCAAATCCTTCGATCCAAAAAAGTTTGATATCTTTTTCTCACAAACTGGCAAGTGTTTAGAACCTGTTTGTTTCAATCGCAAAAGGTAGTCCCACAGTACTACAAAACATTCAGATACCAGATAAATTTGATATTAACATCAAAACCAGAAATTTTCTACGGTAACCTGACCTCTTACGACGAGTCTTTTGAATACTCAGACTCAAATGTTGTCTCGGTGAAACAAACAATTCATAACACATGAAAATCACAATCATGACAAAAATTCCCTAAGCCTGTGCAAAATTGCCAACTGGAACACAGGGGAGATAACTAAAATACAACCGTTGTTGACACAGTTGAATAGGAAACAAACTAATTAAATTATTTAATTCTGTTGGATAAAAATTAAAAGGCCTGAACTGAAATCTTCGAGACTCTTGCATTAGAGATTCCTGATAGAGTAAAAATCCTCTCTGTGGATTGTTAGATCTCATAATGAACGTTCTTCCATACAATTAAAGGTGAAAAACGTGCGTAAAAATTGAAATGATCACGAAGAACTCTTCACAATGTAAATGAATAAGGAATGTATATAAGAACAAGGACGTGCAAACGATATAAAGAGGAAATCTTTTGGATGTGGGATGTGCTTTTGACTATCTTACATCTTGAACAATTTACACAATTACAAAACGCTAATCTTTCAACGCCAGTACACCTTAGACGATGATCTAGGAAGAAATTTTCAAACTATTTCATGGATCATTCCACTCCCATTTTCACTGCTCTTTCAACTAATCCAGCATAGCATGGAACATTTGAAAAGAATAAACCAGTACGACACCTGTTGCTTCAGGGAAAAAGATTGCTTTAATTTCACAATTGATTTTGGCTACATCCATAACGACTAGTAAAAAATCGTCTCCCATCATGCAAGTCAAACATTAACTATTCCAACAGCGAAAGTACAAAAACATTAGTCCACATAATTTATAGGCATTTATGTTTCTAGTTGTAAACTATAAGTCATCCAATAACACCATCTGCTGATAATTTAAAAAATCACCAAATAATAGATTACCGAGATTTGGCTTGAGCATTATTTCCCCAAAGAATAAAAACAACTCCTTTTTTCTTCTGTGAAATTGCTCCAATAACCGCATCAGTAAACTGCTCCCACCCTTTTCCTGCATGACAATTTGCCTGACTTTTCCTCACTGCAAAATAAGTTACAGTTCTTTTTCAGAATTCAACTCTTCCAAATGAATTTCCAAAACAACACTCCAATTTTCTAAAAGCATCAATTACTACCCAAAACACAAATAGATAGCATCAATAAATTTCCTTTGGTATAAGTTTCCAACCATTTGGTAATCAGGGACTAATGATTGCACGAATATGATAGTTTGCCACGAATATGATAGTTTGCAAAACTCAATGACACCAACTTCATAAAAACATATCTTCCCCCACATCAACTGCTAGTAAATGTTATACATTTCTGCAGTCTGAGGGGTACATAATCAAGCATGTCACAAAGGATAGCACATACCTGCAAAAACGAACAAGCACAATTACTGTGTTTCATAAATCCATTTTAAAATGTAGGCTTCTTTAAGTCTAGGATAGAAGTTACCTTTCAGTTTCTCTAAATAGTGTCCATTCCAATTTTTTCATAATACCAGTTCCTTTTTGTTGAAGAAACAGAACACAATATAATTTCAAATTTTCCCCTCCAATTTGTTCAACATTCTTCTCAGTAACTGTAAAACCATATTTTAAAAATATAACTCCAGTTTTCCTAAGTTTGTAAGCTCTTCTCCTCTCAACCCCTTGCATAAGTTTATATACACCAGTGTGCATACCAGACCAAGGGGTGGAATTGGAGTAAGGCAATAAAGTACGCAGTGAAAAAGAAAGAAAACGGGCTGCAACAATCACTACCAGGCAAGGAGAAAGGAGCTGCCACAACCCCCATGGAGAAAAAAGACGGAAAACTGAGGATCAGGAAGAAACTGGAAAGTGATATAGGCTAAGGCAGTGAAGAGCAAGGATTTGCTTTTCCATGGTGTAGGGATGGTTTCAACTTTCCAATTCACAAGAATTGTTCAATTCTTTGTTTACTCTATTAGGTAAATTCTTGTGTCTTTAAGGAATGAAAGACAGCATAGGTTTATAATTCACTTTCGAGGCATCTGGGGTGGGTGGCATTTAAGGATAAATTGAAAAAGAAAATCCAGAAATAAGGGATGCTTTAATAAAGAAGATTAATATTATTTTTACTTTGTTTTTCTGAATTTTCCATGAAGAATGCTCATGAACTGATGATCATGATTTAGGCGTTGAACTTTCCAGTTTACACACTGCTTATTGCTTTGTTTCCCTTTGTGTGCTCGAGAAAATTGTGATGAATGCATTATTCTTTAAATTAAGAAAATAAACTGATCAAAGAAGTGTTGCATCTAAATAAAGTTATAAATGTGTGGTGTCACACTTCTTCACACGGATATTAGTTATAAAAGAATTAACGTGAAATGCTAGGTCGTCGACTGCTTTAAGAGACACGCTTCAACTACGCTCGGGTGTAGTGTCAATAAGTTAGGCGCGCTACAACCGCACCCGGTTGCAGTGATAAATAGGCAAGAGTTGTCGCACCTTACTGGACGAGGGCGAGTAAAAAAGCTAGTTCAGACTAGGATTAGGAACATTAGATTAGCTTCTTGAAACATAGGAACATTGAGGGGCAAGTCAATAAAGTTAGTGGATGTCATGCGAAGAAGGAAACTAAACATAGCTTATCTTCAATTTACAAAATGGAAGGGAAGCAACGCTAAGGAATTAGGAGAAGGTTTCAAATTTTTCTATTCAGGAACAAATAAAACTAGAAATGGAGTGGGAATAATGCTGGATAAAGCTTATAGGGATGCAGTTGTTGCGGCTAAGAGGTTTGGAGATAGAATTATGAGCATCATTTTAGCCTAAGAACCATAGATTGTTCCATCTTTAGTGCATATGCACCACAAGTGGGATTAGATGATGAGATTAAGAAGGAATTTTGAGACTCTCTAGGAGACGTAGTTATAAGAATCCACTGTGAGGAAAAGATCTTTCTTAGGCGGAGATTTAAATGGCCATGTACGTAAAGATAGAGTTGGGTATGAGAGGGTCTATGGAGGTCAAGATTTTGGGGTTCAAAGTAACATGGAGATTTCTATTCTAGACTTTAACTTATCTAGTGATCTTGGGATAGTAAACATTTTCTATGCCCTATCAATTTTACTCTCCGCTCATCAGTGTAGTCCAGGGACTCAAACAACATTTCAATATCGTCCAACCAACTCTCACAATCCACGGAAGTCTCCGTACCCTTCAAAGTCGGTGGATGAAATGACTGAAACCTTTTCAACAATGTCTCCATTAGAGTGGCTGTAACATCCATTGGAGGATTTGAAGTGCTACCCTGTTCTGGTATTCTTCTCGGAGGCATATCTGATTATCAAAAGGGTTAGCAATCACAATTTACAAATTTGTCTCAGTCCCTTTCTGATCATCTTACGTCTGATCAAGAATCGGTTCTGATCCATTCCCAATAATACACATTACCATATCAAATCAATTACATTCTTGTAAGGAGGCAAGACCTAGGTAGTTGTAAAAATTGTAAGGTCGTACCAAGAGAATACTTGACAGCCCAACATAGGTTATTAATTTTAGATATTTGCCTTAAGAGTAGAATCAAAGTAAACAAATGTTAAGATTATACCGAGAATCAATGGTGGACTATGAAGAGATATGTATGTCAAACTCTTAGGAATAAAAGTTTAGATAATCAGTTAGTCCTCGAAGGATGTGAGTATGTAAGGCGTAAGAAAAAGACGATACCTCTGAGTTATTTGAACTCATGGCTAACCATATGTGGGGTGAGGGAATACTTGGAGAGGCTAAAGGGAACGGATGACACGACAAGGAGACATGGTGGTGGAACAATGAGGTGCAACAAGCCATTAAGGAAAAGAAAATAAGGTTCAAGAACTGGCAAGAAGCTAGAGACCAAGGATTGTATGAGCTGTATAAACAAGCCAAGAGACTCACAGTAGAGCAGTATGAGATGTTAAAAAAAGAGCTTATAATAATTTGTATGATAGACTAGGTACAAAAGAAATAGATAGATATTTTAAGATAAAGAAAACGAGGGATCGAAATATTAAACACTTGTGCCGTGTTAAGTGTACCAAACATGAAGATGGTAGAGTTTTAATGCAAGATAAATTATCCTAGATAGGTGGAGGGATTACTTTAAGAAATTACTCAATGATACAAGTACAAAGATGTTAAACATTGGGAGACATGAGATGCAAGAAGTAAGGCATCTGGTATTCCATCGTAGAGCTAGTGCTAAGAAAGTAACGGAGTCACTAAATAGGATGAAACCGGGGAAGGCAGTTGCACCGGATGAGATACCAATTGAGGTATGGAAGTGTCTAGGGGAAATTGGGATCCAATAGCTGACTGAGCTCTTTAATAAAATTAGATACTAGGAAAATGTCATAATCTTGGAGACATGGTATTGTAGTATTAATTTATAAGAATAAAAGAGATATACACGACTGCTCAAACTACAGAGGGGTTAAGCTTATGAACCATACATTGAAGCTATGGGAGCGAGTGATAGAGCGGGGACTTGAGAGTATCACTAATAATGTATCAGATAACCAATTTGGTTTTATGCCAGGTAAGTCTACAATGGAAGCTATTGTAGAGAAATATGTAAATATAGAGAACAACAGAAGAGTCTACATATGGTATTTATAGACTTGAGAAAACATATGATAGAGTGCTTAGATAATTAATCTGGTCGGTACTTAGAAGGAAGCATGTGCCTCAATGCTACATCTAGATCATTATAGATATGTATGAAGGTATCATAACTAGTATTAGGTCTGTTGGAGAGATGTCATGTGAATTTCCTGTAGCAGTAAAATTCATCAAAGATCGGCTTTAAGCTCTTACCTCTTTGCTTTGGTTATGGATGAGCTACGGAACATATTCAAGATGAGGTACCTTAGTGTATTTTGTTTTCAGATGATATGGTCCTGATAGATAAACTAAAGAAAGTGTAAACAAAAAATTAGATAGATGACATGAAGCACTTGAGAGTAAAAGTTTTAGAATTATTCGCTCAAAAATGGAATATTTATCTTGTAACTTTGGTACTGAATCTAGACGAATGGGTAGAGAAGTCCCAGAATGTGAAGCTTTTCGCTATTTAGGATCTATTATCCAAAATATTGGGGCTATTAAAGCAGATATAGACTATATGATTAAAGTAGGGTGGATGAAATAGATGATGACATAAGGAATCTTAAGCAATAGAAGGTTGCCTGCGAGATTAAAAAGAAAATGTTATAAGACTATTGTTTGACCAGCTATGCTTTATGATTTGAAGTGTTGGGCCACTACAGGACTACATATGCATAAGACGGCGGTAGCAAAGATGCGTAAGTTAAGATGGAAGTGTGAAAACGTGCAAGAATAAAATTAGGAATGAAAGGATTATGAGTTACTTGGGTATAGCCACCATAGAGGATAAGATTAGAGAGAGACGTCTAATATGGTTTGGTCATGTGAAGAACAGACCAAACATGGCCCAAATCCGACATATCTTAGATTGACAGGTTAATGAATAGAGTAAAAGGATGGGTAGGCCATTAAAAACTTGGATAAAGGCGGTTAAGGAGAATATCTTAGATCTTGGTTTAAGAGATTATATATGGGAAAATCATTTAGTTTGGAAAACTAATATCCATGTAACCGACCACGCAACTAACGAGTTATGATGATGATGATGATGATGTGTGAGATGTATGCTGGAGTTGCAAGAGAATTATCAAGGAAAACCTTACATGATGGACTGAATAAGCGAAGATCGAAGCTAATTATTCAAATATTAATTGGACATTCTTTGTCGTTTTTAGTATTTCCCTATCTTCCCCAGACCAAATTAGAATTAGTGAAAGGGATTTAGCACAAACTGTGGCGTATTATGAAGTATACACCATCATATTCTCTTTTAATGCCGCCGTCTCTCCTCCTTCCAGAAATGAAATAAATAAAAAATAACTCGAAGTTTATCAACATGCTATACTAGTCCACCATTCGTCTTTGCAACATTTACGATTCATATTTGGCAGGAAAAGTTACCAAGTATTCAAAGAAATTACAGATTAGACATGTACCCAAAAAGATATGGTGATATACCTGTAAGAACAGTATTTAGCAAGAGAACACCCTGCATAATTACATAAGGAATTAGCTTGTCAAGATTGGGAAAATTCAAACAAAAGTATTTGCATTAAACAATTGAAACAAACTATAGAATTCTACCAGAAGAAGTAAGATGAAATCTAGTTTGTTATGTTTAAGATACATATTGGATATTTTATTATCTTGGGTTATTCTATCTAATATAATCTATAATATATAAATAAAGACCAAACAATCTCAGAGAACACATAATAGTTCAGTCCTCTATCTGAAGAAAATTACTTGTTCAGATCCACGCTACCATCAGCTATGTACTTCATAAAAAGCAAAGAGGAGATACAATCTTTGCTACAAAAATCTTTCACTTGAAAATATTCAACTTCATGCAGGCATTGGTTAGAAGAAATAAGACGAAATGAAGTTCCAACTACTTAGTGGAAATAATCAGGTGCAAATGGCCACAACTCAAATCCACTGGACAAGCCTGAATGCGGGTTGAAAAACAAATAATACCAAAAAGAGGGGATGCAAATGTTACCTGCACGGCCCACTTTTCCAGGTTCCCATTAGATGGAGCTGAACAGCCCAGGTCCTGTTGAATCTCTTTATATATGTTTGCAAGACTGGAAGGCACCTTGACACCATTCGGCACTGAGAAAGAAAGGCCCATTGCTTGACCTGGTCCATGATATGGGTCCTGAAAATGCAATTTAAGGTGAAGGTGCACTTGGATGAGAAAGATAACAGTATTCCGACCATAAAAAGTTGAGTACTAAAAACATCATTGCGGTTTATGTCCAACAAACTCCAAGGACTGGTGGTCATATGGTGAAAAATGACAATAATAATAAGATATAGAAATAATAACAACTATTCAACAGTGCATTTCATTTCATGTACAAGCCATCTGCAAAACAACACATTGAGTATAAAAAATCAAAGCTGTTTACCCACTCATATAACTTTACAAGGCCGATGGCATACAAATTAACGACATGAGGTTCCATTTGGATCCATTACAATGTAAACAAGTGTTTACCTGTCCAATAATAACAGCTTTAACCTGGTCAAATGGGGTTGTATTGAGTGCGTTGAAAATAAGATGTTGAGGAGGGTAAACTGGCATGCTGCCATGGCAAATTTCTTTCTCCACAAATTCACACAGTTTCTTTGCATAAGGCTTCTGCAACTCCCCTGGTAGCACTTCCAACCATGTCTCCTCCACTAAAAGTTCCTCCAGCTCCACATATCTCGTTCCTTAGGCGCACATATTCACAGGGTTTTAAACACACATTCACACTTATAAAAGGTTGATTCAAGATAACCAAAGGCAAAAAGGATAGAGAAAGAAGAGAAGAAGAAACGGAGACAGGGAAATGACCTGCGTCAATAGCTTTGGAGACTTTATCCGAGCACAGTTTGAGGTTTCGCTTGGATCTGGCAAGGGCTTTGTTGAAGTCCATTCTGAGCTTCTGATCAGGGGAAATGGAGGCGGTGGCGTCGTCTAGGGATGAAACTGACCGGATAAGGGGAGGCGATGAGGAGGAGGCTCTCCTGATTCGCTTCGCCGCTGGTTGCTGAAGAAAATCCATTAGGGTTTTCGCAGAAGCTGCCATTTTTTGCTCGGTCCAATGGATTTCCTAATCACCAGTAATGAATTGAGCATAATAAATCGAAAAGGCGGGAGAAGATATAAACGGTCATCATTTTCCCTCCACCATCGAAATGATTTTAGGGATTTAAGTACAAAATAGAACCTTTATTGCAGTACATCCTTACTATACGGTAATATGAACCGTTCACACATTTAAAATAACTAGCAAGAAACACGTGTAAACGTTGTAACGAGTAAGTGAACATAAAACACTTATATTGAATGAAATCGAAAGAACCATTTTCTATTGAAAATTCATAATATAAAAAAACATTATCAAATTTTTTCTTATTTAATTTTCAGTTTTTGGGTCATCTCTGTGTGACTGTTTTGTCCAAGTTTCCTCACCATTTTACTGAAATCATCTATTTTTTCATTATCTTGAATTTTTATGGTTCCTCCTTTGAAACATGATGAATTTTGTTTCTTTTTATGTGGTTTTGTAATTTTCTTAGTGTTTGTTGTCTTCTTATCTTCATGTTGTAATTGTTTTGTCCTTTCTTTTGCGTTCGTTCTTTTCTTATCTTCATTTTGTATTTCATTGATATTTCATTTCTTTGTTTTCTTATCAGTATTCCTCTTGAGTTGTGGTTTCTCAAATCCATCTACAATTATTGTTGTTATTCCAACTTGTCTAATTTGAAAAGAGAATTGTGATCTTATTTTTTTGGTTGATCAAGTATTATTAAATGCTCCAAATTACTTTTTTATGCAATATAAAATTTGTAGTTATTGGCGATATGTATTGGATTATTATAATATTATTCAAATAAATAATTTAATTCACCTTAGTATGCATGTCAATTATTTTTTTATAGAGCAACCAATAAATGTCTCAGTAACCTCTTCGAACAACGTCACTCTAGCTATTTCATTTCATCTTGAACCAGCATTATTATCTGATACTTGAAAAATTAATTGTGAGAAAATATACAAAATAATTAAATATTTTTAAGCATGTAAAGTTAATTATAGTTGCAATACCTTGGGACGATCTCGATATTCAGCTTCACAAAGTGTTGAACAAAATTACTTCCCTCCGGTGAATAGCAATGTCATCTTGTTTTTGAAAATTATTTAATGATCAAATCTTCTTGATGATGTCAATGATATATGTGCATAATTATATTATTCGATTAAAAAAATATACGTTAATATCAAATTAAATAAAATGGAAACATGCTTTGGTCATTAGTGTAATTTGAATTACTTGCTAAATGATCAAATTCTCTGAAGCGAAAATTAAGTTTGCCTAAATTTGGCTCCTTGCAACTCAGTGACTAAAGTTTCTTTTCGCATTATCAACTCAATATTCAAGTTTACATTTGGATAACAAGAACTTATTTCCTTAACGATTGATTTTCATATAAGTAACTTTTGTTACACTTTAAAAGCTGATCAAATTGTTGAATAACATTTGAAAAAATCAAGTCATGTACCATAGTTTCTTGCAATACCATATTTATATTGTTAGTACATAACTGGTGGTCCGAAAATAATTCTATTATTTGTTTTAAAGAAATATAGCATTTAAAAAATAGTCACTTTTATATTTATTAAAGTTAACTTTCGAATAGTTTTTGAGTTACGTCTTGTTGAAATTTGATTTATTCTTTGTCGAATAATAAATACTTTGACTACTATATTTTTTTGATCATGTTGGAACATATCAATCAACATCACATCAAGATTTGTCATTATTAGTGTATCTTTATTACGGACGTGTAAAACTTTTCTTTGGCTAGTGAAGTGGGTGCATGGTCTGTCGTATATGATTGAATTTGATTTAAAATTGTTAATAACCATCGTGACAAATGATATTAACTATTGGCTTTGAAGTAATTTCCATTTATTTCATTAATATTAGTTATTTTTCTCTTCAGCTACCCCAATTATTATCTTCGTTAGACTAATTATGTGATATATAATGGTTGTTTATTAATTACACGTTACAAAACTTATGATAATTGAATATGTTTCGATTTGTTTATGAATATTTGAATATAGTGAAATCTTTATAATAATCTGTTTAGCATTGGGCATATTTATATGTGTTAAATTAAAGCACTTGGTGTAATCATGAAGATGAAAAACGATTTTATCTGTTAAATTTTGTTGTTGTTAATTTTTAAAATAATAATACTATTAATTTGATTTTTTTTAAGTGAGTGGTTAAATTATTTCAGAAAATAATCATGTATACATTTGTTTGGAATGTTTTTTTTTCCTTAAATTGATTTGCAAAACTTATATGATGTAATGATTATAATATATAATATAATATATATCAGTTATACAATAATACACAAGACAACATTAAAGTTAGGAAAAACCAATATACGATTAATAGATGGAAAGACAATTCCAACAATTACACAAATCAACTCACTCTTTTAAAGAAATACCTCATTTGGGTACATGTATAAAATAGTTATGTGAGACTAAGCTAACCATAAGCTGAAATTAGAAGGAAAAATGAAAATTATATTTCATTCAAATAGCCTCACAAGCTAATATTTGGACTGACAGTTTATTATTCTATTATATTTTTATTCGATGTGCCTGAATTATATATATTCTTAAATTAATAAATAAATTTATTAATTAATGGAAATCAATAAATTAATGAAAGACTTAAAAAGATAAATCACAATTCTAAAAATATTGACTTTTTTATATTGGTAATAGATTATATAAGTAATAGATATATATGTATAATAAATAGGTAATAGAAATAAATAGATTATATATTCTTGAAATTAAATTCCATTAATATATAGGTAATAGAAAAAATAAATTATATATTCTTGTGTTAATATTAATAATTTAATAATTAATTAAAATCTATTAATTAAGAAGGACTTAAAAGACAATTCACAATTTTATATAAGTAATATAAATAAATAGATTATATATTCTTGAATTAATATTAATAATTAATTAATTCTATTAATTAATGAAGGACTTAAAAGTCAATATATTCTTCACAATTTTAAAAAAATTGGTTTTTTTTTATCTAGGTATAATAATAATAATAATAATAATAATAATAATAATAATATAGGTAATAGATAATTAAAATTCATTAATATATAGGTAATAAAAATAAATAGATTATATATTCTTGAATTAATTTTAATAATTAATTCTTGAAATTAAATTCAATTAATATATATGTAATAGAAAAAATAAATTATATATTATTGTGTTAATATTAATAATTTAATAATTAATTAAAATTTATTAATTAAGAATGACTTAAAAGACAATTCACAATTTTATATAAGTAATAAAAATAAATAGATTATATATTCTTGAATTAATATTAATATTAATGAAGGACTTAAAAGTCAATATATTCTTTACAATTCTAAAAATATTGATTTTTTTATCTAGGTATAATAATAATAATAATATAGGTAATAGATAATTAAAATTCATTAATATATAGGTGATAGAAATAAATATATTATATATTCTTGAATTAATATTAATAATTAATTAATTCTATTAATTAATAAAGGACTTAAAAGTCAATTCACAATTCTAAAAAGATTGGCTCTTTTATATAGGTAATAGAAATAAAAAAAATTACAAAGTTCTTCTTCATATATTCGTCTATTTATTATTATTTTTATTATCAAATTTCAATTTTTTATAATTTTAGTCATTTTTCACGACGTTAATTGATATTCACTGAAATCAGACGGTCTTTTTTCCGATAATTTAAGCCGACCCATACTATGATTTTCCAACTCGGAGTGAGCTCGTCTTTATTTATCTCCTGACTCACAAGTCAGGTACTGAAAACGATAGATAAAAAAAGTAGCTAAAAACACCACCAAAATATGAAGATACTCAAAGGTGGGGAACTGGATATACCATCAGCTGGTTGCCTTGACTACTTAAAATGCTGCATCGATCGTGAGTTCAATTTGCTAGAGAAACGAGTTAAACTGTTTTGAACTTGACCTCTGTGCTTACCCAACTGGTCGAGCAGACTCTGACTAGGCACACATGGAATTCAGCTGGTGATTAAATCGACCAACATCTCAACATAGATGAGTTTCGTCTGAAGAACAGTTAACCTGGTAGGCTTGCAACTGAAATCTTGTTCAGTGAGTAATTTAGCTATGCATCTTTGCAGATGATTCTCAGTCCCTTGCAGGCTGATTAAAACCCCAAAGCTAGGAGTCTAAAGAAGTGGCGATAACGTTAGTTGCAGAACCAATCCTCTCAACTCTTTGCTAAAGAGCGACATATAAATATTTTCAAATAGTTTTGAAAATTGTATGAAATACTTTTAAATAGCTTTTAACACTATTTTAAAGTAATAAAATTTAAAACACATTTTTCTTCAAATGTTCTTCTTAGAACAGCTAGCTCTGATACCAATTGAAGGATCGAGTAAGCTAGTGCCTTCGAAGGCATTTCAAACACTACATTCTCCAATGAGCTGCAATAGCTCGTGTTCTAAGAATGTTAACACCGATAAATTAAATCGAGTTTGGTTTTAACACTAAACGGAAGAAACTCGAAGTAATCTTTCGTGAAGAAGACTGTTATATTAGAAAATATTTTAGCTTGTGTAAACTGAATAACCGAAAAAGGTAGATTAGTTTTTGCATTCATCAGTTCAGTTATGATGACAACTGAACTGATGGATACTCTAACTAATCCAAACAATTTGAAAACAACAGTTAATCAGTTAAATACACAAGATATGTTTAAGGATGTTCGGAGACTTCAATTGCTCCTACGTCACCCCTTCTACCACTTCGGGTAGGATCCACTAGAAGACTTTGATTTATACAACTACTTGTACAAACCCACTCAACTTAGGACTTACCCACTGCCTAACTGAACTTCTAGTCTAGACTGAAGGCAGCACCTTCCAGCTAACACTTCTTTTACGTCTATGTGAGAAAGACTACATACACAAGTTTAACGTCTTTGTGCAAGACTGTATTTGAGTGGTGCTGAGAGTGTTTCTGTGTGTGAGAACTGAACAAATATGTTCTCACACACTGAGGGAAATGAGCTTCTAATCTAAGCTGATATGACTGTGAAGAATTCCCTCTGGGCTGATTGCTTCTGAAAGTTGATGTGCAATGTGCATGCCTTTTCTTTTCTCTCGTGTTTGCGTTGAAGCTTCTTGTCTCTTTATATTGAGTCTTCACTGATATTCTCTTTATATAGGCGGGAAAACTGATCGTACACTGAGATTCAATTATTGTATCTGTTGCATCTTGAATTCATTTCTTGGACTTTGTGTCTCGACTTTCCGACTGCCCTTCTGAAATGTTTTGTCTTTAATGCTCTGATGCAACGTCCATTATTGTCCTTTGACTGGACAATCACTTTGTACCTTTGTGTATAGCTGGAATCCTCATAAAGAGTTCATCTACAACTGAAAGATTCTGACTGATGCTCCGAACTAGTCAGCTGAACTGATCTTCAGTTGGGCTGGTGAAATCAGTTAACTCGTGAGTTGAACTGATTTCACTATCGTTCAGTTGAACTGATCAGCTGAGTTTCTTCATCAGTTGACCACTCCTTCGGCTGGCTAGGCTTCTGAGGTTCTCCTGCTAAACCACCTATCAACTGAACAATCAGCTGGACTGCTCAATTGACGTAACAGTTAGACTGATTCAGTTTGTGCGATCAGTTGAGTCCTCAGTTTGCGATGTAAACAGCTCGTGACTAATCTTAGCTTCTGCACACTAAGGTAGATTATTAGTAACACAAATTAACAAATTTTATTAACATCAAAATCAAGATTGCGAACTCGAAAAGTTCCAACTTTTATATTTACAAATGACTCCTAAAACATGATTGGAAATGATCTTAACCAAATTTGTTTTTTTTTTCAAAAAAAAAACAAAAAAATCACTTATCAAAACTTTGGACTGATGAAATAACAAATGTTGTTTCTTGAAAAAAAATCTAACTCTTTACTTTGATAATGAGTTGTTACTGTTGTTGTTATTATTATTATTATTATTATTATTATTATTATTATTATTATTACATTCTTATGAGACATTCTCATATGTTACATTTTCACATGTCAAATTTATGAGATATATTTGCAATCCGATTAAACTAATGAAAATTATTATTTTTTATAATAAAAATATTATTTTTGATTGTAACTAATAATTAAGTCGATCCATATCACGAATATAGATCCGTAAGATGACAAGAAACTTACTCATGTATGTGTGTAGAAATTTGTTTGTCGAGTAGAGTTCCACGCGGGGTAACATTATCTCCACATGATTAAAGATCATATATGTACGTACCATATTTTTTACAAAGAAAGAGATAAGTAACGGCTGCGAGATTATCACCTAATAATCATAGAATGGTGGCTGAAAGAATTAACAGATCAATCTCAATTCCACCGTATAATCATCACTTCTCGATCAAGCGTAATCCGCAGCAAGTATGCTTGTATATGCCCAAAGCTGCAAACCAGCAACATTCCCAACTAATTTCAATGCAGCAGGTAATTAATTAATTTCTTTCGAGATTTTATTGATCTGTTTGCTGAAATGAACTCACTCTTTGCTGTTTTAATTTTCTAGACTATATTTGGTTAGATTTATTTTTATAAATGAATTTTGCTAAAATAATCTGATTTTTTTAAATAATTTCTTTTGGGGTTTAATTTAGTTTATTAAATCGATTGCATACACAAAATTTATGGTGGTATATAAAATACAAATGAATCAGTTACAAACCGTTGCTCAAACTTTTTTTTTTAAAATATGTTTTATTACAGTATTTTCAATCATAACTATAAATGATATATAACATTAAAATAATAAATCGAATGATATGATACGGATGACACCGACGAATTTTTAATTCTAATTATTATTTTGCATTATAGTTGCACAACCAATTTTTTTTAGGTATAGTAAATGAGACATTTATGGCTTCCGAGTTAATTATTAAGAGTGAGACCGTCTCACGGATCTTAATCTGTGAGACGGGTCAACCCTACCGATATTCACAATAAAAAATAATACTTTTAGCATAAGAAGTAATATTTTTTCATGGATGACCCAAATAAGAGATCTGTCGCACAAAATACGACCCGTGAGATCGTCTCACACAAGTTTTTGTCAATTATTAAATTCTCTCATTTGCAGTTGCCCAAAAAGAAGTTGAAATCGCGGTTAGTCACTATATCCCCGTCTGATGGGGGATGGCATGGAAAATGGAATTGCGATTATATATTTTCTTTAAGACAACTTCTTCATCAACAAGATGTACCTGATGATGTTGATAAAGATGCTGATGTTTCCATCACTCTCTGCATAGAAAAGGTAAGTAGCATGCGTGATAATGTGCAAGCGTGTATGTACTCATGCATATATATATATATATACATATATATATTTTTGTCGGCAGCATGCTGGACTTGGGATGTCAGTGGAAGGAAGAATGAAGACATGCTTCACTAGAAAATGCTGCAATTGCTGCACCCCTTACCTTAGACAGGCAGGTATCCACTTTTCATATATAGACCGACTATCTGATCGAGTTTCTCACACTCGAGCAAAAGTTATGACTTTTTAAGAAAGGAAAATGTCAAATATTTTAAACATACAACTTTCTAAATGTCATATTTCGATTCACATGCTATATGGGCAGTAGCATATGATGATTGATGGCGAAGTAATTGCAGCTTATANTATATAAAGGTATTTTTTTTAAACAGATTGATACAGCATTTAAAGTATGGATTCTTCCATCAAGAAGCAGCAGCAAGCAGTCTGATGATGATCATCAACTACACCCTGATAATGGTGGCGATGATCCTTCATTAAGTCCCCTAAACTCCATCTAGTTAACTCTTGATAATTTCAGTAAACTAGCACACTCTATCTCATTGTTATTTCATTTCATTTGCAGGTCATTTACGTGAAACCTGGATGTGAAGCTAACCTTGATTCCCTGATACAGGATACCATCTGCCTCGCGACATCTATCAGAGTAATTTTTCATCACATGAAACCAAGTACTATATTGCGTCAAACAAAAGAGGACATGATCATGTGTGTATGTTATGCAGGAGACTTGCTCAGAAGTTTGTGAGAATTCGGAACCTAAATTGCACCGTGAGTGTCATTAACTATGCAGCAGCTAGTTCATGATCTCGAAACATGCTCCTAGTATGTATAGCATATAAACTAATGAAATTTGAACGGATGCAGATTTAGGCGCACAGAACACGGCCTCCATTGACAAAAGATGGTATAAACTATTAGAGCTAAAGAATACTATCTCCTGAAAAAAAAGTTGTTATGTTAATGTGCACAGGGTGACTTTGATTTGTATCAGCACACATTGTGTTAGCTAAGATAACCTCATGTCCCTTTTTGTAAAGTAGTGATACTGCAAGTAAGCCTCAATTCTGAAGAGCCATATGTCACATCATGGGATCAGAAAATATATTATAACATTAATTAAGATTGATAAAAACACTCAACTAATTGAGATAAAACCATGATCACTTCAACAACTAAAACCATTAATTTTCATGGCAACATACATGACTAATCAAAATTCAAACCAGTGTAGCAGAGTAGGTACATACATGATTAGAGTTCAGTCATCAATATGGTAAAATTTTTTTTAAGCACAATCATTACTCACTAGACAATCTGTTTCTTTATGACACCATGAGAAACAACCAAAAACGACTAGCAAACATGGCAATTTCCAACCAAGAAGTGGCATAGAGCATATCATCATGTTGGATTGGGACCTTGGGACCATTATTAAGATTGGCAGAGCGGCCTTGCAGCCAAAAAGGTGTGTATGGAGGAAGAAAGTAGATTCACACTCCATAGTCCAGATAGAACCTAAATCATATTTTATCAACGAGGTACCTCCCCAAATAATCGATGGGCTTAGAGGAGATGTCATTTTCTGTCCTCCTGCGCTTGATTTTAATGCGGGCAAGATAATCAGCAGCAATCCAAGCAAAACTCAACATCACGGTCTTTCCAGTAACATCCACCACTTGTAACTCCTTACTCTTTTTAACCCATCTTTCGTGATACGTAACCTGATACCAAGCTGATGCCTTCTTTTCATACATAGCATTTTTTTCATCATCAGAAAGATGATCAAAATTCGGGTCAACCGTCGCCTCGAAAACTTTCCTGAATTCCTTTCTCAAGGTGCTGTACGCATGCTTAAGTCTTTCCTTCAATTCCCCTTGTTTCTTACCACTGTACTTTGGCATGGACCATATGTGACCGGTAACAACCTCTTCTTCTCGGTTTACTTTGTACTGACCTAAAAGACCGGCCAACTGACTGTCGTATAAACACTTACAGTTCCATGCGTCAGCGATAAAACTTTCAGAACCTTGGATCTCAAGGTCCTGGTCATAGGGAATGTTGTTTTCCGATGCAGATGACGGTTCAGAAGGACCCATGCTATCTTTATCGTAAAAATCTTTAATCCTGCGGTAGAGCTTACCTAAAATCTTTTTGGAATCATAAGAATGGAATGGCTCTTTCCCCATAAAATCAGGATACATTTTGGGCTTCAGTTCAGATGGCATAGACACTATTTTTCCCGTTTTCGGGAAATCCACAGCAGTAGCGGCAAGCTCAGCCAATTTGATGCACTTCTCATCCAAGGCCCCAAGTTCGCAAATATCTGCATGAACGACATGAGCATTGCAGATCGCACCTAGACTTTCGTTCACCATGTTCTTCGTGAAGAAATCGATTATGTCCTGGATAAAAGGCAAATGAAGCTAAAATCATCAACATGAGTATGAAATAGCTGACATTGAATAATTATATCCCCCACAGCATATTCAGATACGTAGATGGTACTGTCTAAGAAAAAAATGATTGACAAAATTTATAGATATACACAGATGTTACTGTGTAAGAAAAAAAAATTTCAAAACTAGTCACGTCAAAAATAAAAGAAAAGAAGGCATGTATACCGAATGTTTCACGTCACGTGGCAATTCTTTCACTTCTCCGGGTGCATACTCCATTGCAGGCGAGCTTCTCTTACTTGGAGGAATGAGATTCTTGTCCCAACCAACAAAATACAAATCCCCATCAAGATCACTCCCAGAAGCTTCATCGGTATGAGGTCTATCTCCCAGTTGAGGGAAGACAAGACAATCATACAAATGATGCAATTCTGGAACATCAATTGCCTCAAGAATCCTTACATCTCCTGGATGAAGGCAAGGGTTCTTTGCAATTGCAACGATGCCCCTGATCACTTGTAACTTCTTTTTAGAATTAGAAAACTGGACTCCGTGCTTCACGAAACAATCTTCTAATGATGGGTTGGAGACTTGGATGAAGCATTGTCCCTGTTCAACTAAACCAAGTTCATCAAGACAGCCCATCAACCACCTTCCTGAAGAAACAAATATTCTGGCTTTTTCCCTGAGGTCCCCCAGCTGGGCAGCTCTGATGCTCGTTAGCATCCCTTGCAAATGAGGTTCAGTTTTAGGCTTGAAACCAGCAGCTAACATAATTGCAGATGTGCTTCCTTGATCAGTACACGAAGAAGTAACTACGTCAAAAGCCATGTCTGTGTCTTCAAGCATCTGATCAAGTCTTGAAACCATAGTTTCTTGCATGTTCCAGAATACATTATCTTCAACATTCAGAGCAGAAAGTAGTGTGACTATCTGTCGGTTCAGAAAACCAGGCTGGAACCTAGTCCAAGAACAAATTTCAAGCATGGTGTGATTCGACTCAAATTTCTTCATGCTAGGTCTGAGATATAAGGATTTCCCATCAGGTTTTGCAGGCCAACATGCAACAACACCTTTGTAACCTGCATACCTGATTTGATATGCGCACGGAGGGTTCACAGTCAACTGAAGTTTCTCGGCGACATCCGTGGCAAGATCATCTGATATCATTCCAATACCATCAGAGAAAACATAACCATTTCTTTTAATATCAACAATACCTGAGTCAACTTTGCTTGATGGAACTTCCACTGTAGCATAAGTTGAAGAGAAGCATTGCCCCATTCTGGCGGCACATTTTGCAACATTCCGGTTAGTAAACCTTCCCATCCATTTCTTAATGTCGGTAACCCGAACCCCGGTATCCTTGTCTTCTGCAAAAAACCAGGCTGACCGGTCTCGCAACTGATTCGCTGAAAATGCCAGAAAAGAGTATTTCCGACCACACAAATAGAACCCTTGAACTAAAATATCCTTCACCCTTTTGAACATTGTGGTTCTTTGTTGGATGAAATTTGAGGTAATGTCCCTAACTATAGAAGCGGCATAGTAACTGAGAACATTTTTATTAAGGGTCTGCATTGCTTCATCCATGAAAGAGACTCGTAAGAATCGGTCGGCTATATTTCTGTACTTCCTCAATACTCTGTTCGACAGTTCTACTTCTGGGGGAAGACAGTAAGCTGTGCTTGGAGTTATGATCAGTCTTCGAACTTCAACAATATCGTCCATTTCATGTGGCCTTTCAAGGAGCTTGGGGTTCTTCAACAGCCATTTATGAACCAATTCCAGGCCCTTGGAAGCATCATCAATGGGGCGCTTATACGAACACATGTGCTTCAGAGAAATTATATTGAAGTCCTCTGGTTGCCTTCTCAAAAGATCAAAAAACTTTTGGGACATTTGGTGTTGGTTGATGATGAATTTGTGCATAACAGCATTCACCAAAAAAAGAACCTTGAAGGATAGACCTTCCTTGAAATGTAAAGAGAAAAATGGATCTGCCATGGGAACCCCAAAATCAGGTTCATCCTGAATTCGAAGTTGCTTTCTCAGACTCTCCTCTAGAACTGGTATCCTGCGTTTTTGCAGATAATCCAAGGCCTTCGATAGGCTTGGGCCGTTTCTGGGGCGAACTGAAATCCGATAAGTGTTGCACCTACCGATTGCCCCACTAGGTGTGAAGTCTGTGGTTCGGATCCATGGATCGTCATCATCCAATAGATCAAAAGGGACTGATTCTTCAATATCATCATCTGCAGTTCTATAGAAAATTACGGGTGCTGAAGCTAGCTGCAACAAAATTATCAAAGAAGAGAAATCTCTGAATTGCCTTATCTCTTTCACTTCTCTAGGCAAGAACTCAATTTTGAAATTACACTTCACCACAGAATGTCTGGCTTCACCTTTGACGGTGAAAGCAGTTTCCCTAGTGAATAATAGTTTGCACGTCCCACTGAAAGGATCCACCAAAAAATCAACCCCAGAACTAGGCCCCCTCCAACCCACAATGAACTCATCTCTGCTCCTCAACAATCCAATCTCAAGATTCACATCCGATAACTTTAGTGGAGTAGTAGTTCTTCTCCTCTCATTCAGCCTATGAGGATTTTCCGCCCCCAAACTAACCTTCAAAAGTTTCCTTCCCAGTACAAGCTCCCCACGAGCTGCAGCATCAAGGGCGGCTTTTGCTGAATGTGAAACAGCAAAGTGCACAAATGCATGGGGTTCAACCTTTACATAGCCATTCTTATTCTGTACATTCTTGGCATCAATCTCATAATTGGGATATGACTCTGGTGGAGTGGAGGAAGTCTTCAACCGGCACCTCCACACTAATCCAATGTTATCTTCGAAGTAATCCAGAAGCATTTTAGCAGTGACATAGTCTTGCAGCCCAGCAACACTAATTTGAGTAACAATCATCTCTTTATCCAAATTCCCAGATTCCATGGCTTTTATTGAGGCAGTCAGATACTTTGCTACTAAAAATCTGCAGGTTAAAAAAAAGAGACAAAATAAACCACCACTCCCAGGATTGAAACAAAAGAAAACGAGTTCACGACATATGTAGAAGATCATCATTATTCTCAATCCACAGAGAAACAAGAAACAACAACACACGCACACACCAAAATTCAACTCCCCTGTTACAAACTAACAACATATCTGCTCTACTTGAATAACTGATAAAATTCAACCCCTTTACTGATCAGCCATCTCATATAAATTTCTTCAATGTAAAAACTTAACAATCGATAAATCAAGCAATGCAGAGCACAATGTTCAAACATCAGCCGAAAAGGAAAAATTGCATAAATTAGACAGAACCCAGAAAGAAGAAAACGTCTTCAGCGGTATGTGTTATAACAAGATCGCTTCCCTGCTCTGGAGGAAGATTTCCGGGTAGATGCAAGTTTCAATTTTTTTTTCCTTTTTTTTTCAAGCACAGGTTTTCGATCTTGCGCAGGCGTAGACTGTGAAACGGATGACTTCAAGTGGAAGTCTTCGAAGTTGGAAAGGTGGAAGCTTCCATGGTAGAAATTAATATTTTATTTATTTATTGTAAAAATTTCAACAGTATTTAATAACTTATAAAACAATTTGCCCACTAAAATCACAATCACAATACTTTAAGGGGGCGTTTGGTTGATGGGACCTTATCTCTCATTTGGTACGCAGGATTATTTAATCAAGTCAATCTCTTTTATGAATGATTAAGTTATATTAAGTAGGTTAAAATAATACCTCCTCACCCCCTAGGATTATTTATTACACTCTTAATCCATCCTATTTTTTCAATTTTACCCTTCTCCTAAATTCAAACTCACCACCACTTCCTTCCACCGACCGTCCACCGGCAACCCCCGCCAAAGGCCGACCACCGCCGACCATCTCCGCCGACCACCGCCGCCGCTTCTGGCCGACCGCCGCCGTCGCTTCCGGCCGTCCACCGCCAGCCGCCGACAACAAAATCATTCATAAAAATTCTTGATTTAATTCAAAAAGAATATATCTATATAACAACAAAATCATTCATAAAAATTCTTGATTTAATATAAAATCTAAGATTTTTATATATTAATTGGTTTAAAACACTGTAAATAAACAATTTCGACAAAAAACCAGACCAGTTGTTGGTTATTAAAATATATAATTTGGAACCTCTGACTGTCGTCCTCGGGCCAACATGCATGGTCACACTCATTGTATGACACAAAGCTCTCAAGATTACTCATTCTTGTTGAATGATTGAAGATTCTCAGCTATAAACTTTTAATTTAATTCGAATTTCAGGGAAATATATTATAAGTAAGTAAGTAAGTAATGGAAGAGCCTTTTTGTTTTGTTTGTTTCCGTTTGGAAGGTCATAGAATAAAGGAATCGTACGGGAAGCATGGATTTTTACAAATTATACAATAAGATTACAATAATAATGGATTGCTGGGTATTTTTGGTTTCTTTATTTTGAAAAAAATATTTTTGTTTCTTAATAATTTTTTCTTATTGATATTATTAGAATATTAATATATGGAGTTTTTCTTTTTCTAGATTAATTAGATTTGTTAGAATTTTTCTATTTACGATAAAATCTCTACATATTGTAATATAGTTCAAATGAGTTTATTTCCTAATTAAATTCTTATTTTCATATTTGTGTAGGAGTCTATACAATGAAGAAAATATAGGACAAATGAAGTCTATAAATAAGATATCATTGCTGCTGCGTGTGTGCATATTGTTTTCTGGACTTGAAGGAGAGCAGTGAAACGCACCAGGAAGAGCAATGAATTAAATAAGAGAATTAATAAAAAGCTATAGTCAAGGCGTATTATTTTGTTATCGTGAAGTGTTGGAGACATTCGAAAACAAAAATCGTGTAAAGTGTTGGTTGAAGAGTTATTTGAGGCTCCGAGTTTCGACGATACAGTTGTTGCATCCATGATTTTGTTGTTGTTGATTTGGGATGCAACAAGAACTGATTATTTTTTTAACTAATTACAATTTTCTAATTAATATTTCACTCGTATTGATTTTGTAAACTAATTACAATTTTCTAATGAATAATTTGCCAAGAGGCACCACACAAATTTTTATATTTGTGCATTATTTATTCTGTCTTATTTTATTCATTAAAGTTTATTTGTGTGCTTAATTAATGTATTTCACTGCATGTTATGAATATGTGTTAAAACACCTTCACACAACGCCTAAATTGATACACACAATCTTAGTTGTACTTTTATGTTAAAAAAATCGCTCAATTGTTATCAGAAATTGTTATCAGAGCATATTCTTGATATATTAAGTGTGATTCTGGTTATTTTTATTTAAACAGGTAAAAGTACAATGGACATGTTATCTATCAACACTGATTTTTGACCGCGTTTTGGATGGATCAAATTATGATATTTGGAAAGTCACAATTAGGGTATACTTTAAATTCATAGAAGAAAGAGCATGATAACGTGTTTTAGATGGTTACTCTCCACCAAGAATTGTGGATGCGGATGATGATAGTTGCATCAAACCAGAGAGTGCATGGACAACTGATGAAATCCAAACTTCGAATTTCAGCTCAAAAGCACTCAAAACATGGTGCACGGGGGATGGTTTGTGGTTCACAGGGGTAGTTTAGGGATGAAAAATCTAAGTTTAAAATTTGGGGTGAAAATATTAAGTTTTAATTTTATTCGGATTTAAAACGTTTTATTGTTTAATTATTAAGTCGATTAAATCGAAAGGCTCGGGTTTACGTCTAAGAAAAATATTAGAAGTCAAATTTAAGCTTATATAATGTCATGGATAGGCTCGAGTCAATAAAAGTAAGAGAAAATTAAAATTGAGAAGTTCGAGTTCCAGGAGTAAAATGATTATTTTACGTCTCAGGTAGTTCGAAAGGTCTGGAAGTTTCCCAATGAATCATAATACGTGCTAAGTTATATTTTAAAATGTTCATGATAAAAATATGATATTTTTATGATATATGCAAAGGCTGTACGATTTTTCTCAAAAAATGTTATTTTACGATTTTTGAATGATACAATATTTTATAAATAAAAAGAAAGGAAAAATATTTTGAAGGATGTGAATTGACTGTGACATAAAAGATATGGTTATGGATATCGTGAGGGAAAAGATCTCAGAGGGAGCCTGTTTACGGGAGAAGGTCCCAGAGGGAGTTCGACAATCGTATTTCATATTTGGCCACGGCCAAGTGACGAGAGTTTCTGACGTCCCGCCCCCAGGTACTTGGTGTAGCTAGATTGATCAGTCGACCACATGATGATATGATACATGATAGTCACTTTCAAGGATCAGACTTCACCCAAAATGATATAAGATGATGAAAGGATTTACGATTTAATGATTTATTTACGCTTACCAGTTTTATGTCAGCTTATTTTAAATAAAAATATATTTTTTTAATACATGTGCATGTATATGTATTATTTGTTATATATGGTTAGAACGTACTGAGTCATTAGACTCAATAGGTTTGGATGGTCGCATACAATGATGATTTTGAGGGACGCGAAGACGCTTGAGCTGATCGGGTCCGACAGTACATACCCGAGGGATATTTATTTTCCACATTAGCTTAATATTTAAAGTTTTGAAGTAAAGATTTTGAGGATTATTTATTTAAAGATTTTATGCTTTATTTTGAAGTTTAGTTTTGGATTATTTTAAAAAATTGACGTACAATTTTGTGGTTGAAGATTTATGAATTTTTTTCTATGCATTTGAGGTTTTTAAATAGTAGTTTTTATTTTGGATGGTTTTGAAGTTGGAGGAAGTATCTGAACCAATCAAATCACTATCAAATCAATGCTCGAGCTGTCACACCGGCCTCAGTCAAGTATAAGAGAATATTTGTATGATAGCGTCAGAAAAGCGCCATCAAATCCCAAATCTCAACTAATCAATCATAGAGACCACGAATGACTATGTTTTTAAAGGCCACATAATGCCAAACATAACATCGTGCTCACAAACCCCATAATCAAAATCCAATTATATAGATGTATCCAAGGATCATAGCTTAACGTTCATGTCATGTATCGATGTATGAATAAAATGAAGTGTGTTAACAAAATATTAATTTTATAAATCGACATACCAATCATGAATGTCATGTATGCCACATCAACTCAACAAATAACGCATATAGACACATATTTTCAGTCAAATCAATCAAACATATATCATATGACACAGATACCTATAGTATGTTACTCGGTCGCAACATACCTCAATTCTTCGTCCCCAGTTCACTGTAGCTCTATCCGATATTAGGATTTCAATACAGATAATCAATATGCATAATCAACATATTCATTTTAATCAATGAATTCATTTAAATGCAACTCTAATAGCGTATTTGAATGTATCAATTCGTTCTACGCTATTTAGTTCAACATTTACGTTATTAAGATAATTATATCGTATTATAAATCCTAATAACTTATTATTATACAATCATTTATAATCAAAATTCCAAGTTTCAAAATTGTTTTGAAACTTTGAAAATTCATATAAAATTGAAATTATAACATAATTCAATTCCGACTTTGAAAGTTAGTTTCTCGTCGGTTATTCTATCACATATAATGATCTCGAATTCAAACACATGATATTCCAGTGATTCAATAAATAAAAGTTCTGAATCGAGAAGAAAATTATCTCAAAAGAATGCTCTCAACACGAGGATTCCGAATATATAATTTGTTTCGAGTTTCGACAACGTTTCGAGGTAGATTCGGATGATAGAATATGGATTCTTACGTTTCTTCAAAAAAAAGGGAAAGAGGAATGAATATTCCTATCAAAAAATCGTCCTTATCACTCTTAAATCCTGTTAGGTGAGCGGTGAGAGCAGGGGCGCCAAAACTGGCGCAGCTGCACGCCTAGTTCTCTTTGGAAGGTGTTCTACATAGCTTCGCGCGCTGGTGCACGAGATCCTGCGCGGGTGTGCCCAGTATTCTGTCCGAAACACTATTTTAGGTTTCGAATTAGCAAAAGTTGTCAACATGAAAGTTGTAGATCTATGTATTGGATTTCATTTGCCACCAACCTAACTCAATGTGGATAGCAGACGCGAGAGTTATGCTCATTCTCCCAAAATGCGTCAGTACATGAACTTCAATGCACATGATACATTTCGGTATGACTTTGCCCCTATTTTCAAATGGATTTGGACAAATCTCAAAACATGAAAGTTTTAGTACTATGTATTATCTTTGTAATGAAATTAATTTCATTTCATTTGAACTAATACTCAGATAATTATGCTGAAAACCGTAACATGTGTCACTTCTCTATTGCGGTTCAGCACACCATTCAAACATCAATCAATTACTACTACAATATTTCATTATCACAACATATTTTCTCACTTTAATTGTAAATTATATTCTTTATACACTTAATAACACGACAATTTCATGAATTATAGATAATCAAAATATGATTTACGATAATACAATGCGGGGTCCTTACAATGTAGATCGCCAGTCCATTGGGACGAGGTAGGAGAAAGAGCTACTATGAGACCCGAACTAGTTCAGCACACCACAGATTTAGTCGCCAAGATCCGAGACAGGATGAAGACTACTCAGAGCCGACAGAAAAGCTACGTTGATAAAAGAAGACGGGATCTCGGGTTTGGAGTCGGTGTAATGCACATGGGCTATCCCGGTTGGGCTTAAGTCCCCTCACGGTTATCCCATTACTCATAGAATATCTCCAGCTCAGGCACTAGAGATTTTTCCTTCCCAGGATTAGAACCCAAGATCTTCTGGACTTATATAGATCTTGGCAGCAATCCTGTTACCAATTGAGCCAGGATTGCTGCCAAGATCTATATAAGTCCAGGAGGTCTTGGGTTCTAATCTTGGGAAGGCAAAATCTCCAGTGCCTGGGCTGGAGAAGTTCTATGAGCAATGGGTAATGGGATAACCGTGAGGGGACTTAAGCCCAACCGGGATAGCCCATGTGCATTACAAAAAAATATGCGTCAGAGGCGTTGGTTGGAGCTAGTGAAGGACTATGACTGTGACATTAGCTACCACCCTGGCAAAGCTAATTTAGTTGCGGATGCATTGAGCAAGAAAGTCGCTGTGATGGCTCATTTGGTGATTCCGAGACCCCTTCAGTCTGAGATGCAGAGGTTTGATCTAGAGACATATCCTCGATGTAGAGTTCCCCATCTATCTATGTTGGCGATTCAGTCTTCTCTTCTAGACCGTATTTGCAGTGGGCAGCCAGCAGATGAGCAGTTGGCGAAGTGGAGGCAGAGAGACGAGGCCAAGGGCAGTATCTTGTATACAGTTAGCGACGGTATTGTGAGATATCGAGACATAATGTGGGTTCCTAGCGACGGTTCTATTCGAGCAGATATCTTATCTGAGGCCCACATGTCGCCGTACTCTATTCACCCTGGGAGTACGAAGATGTACAAAGATCTGCAGTTATTGTATTGGTAGCCTGGAATGAAGAAGGATATCTGACGTTTTGTATCCGAGTGTCTGACGTGTCAACTAGTGAAAGCGAAGCATCAGAGACCAGCAGGTATGATCAAGCCTCTTCTTATTCTCGAGTGGAAATGGGAGAATGTTACCATGGACTTCATTGTCGGTTTGCCGAAGTCAGTCAGAGGGTCAAATGCTATCTGGGTGATTGTTGATTTTCTTACCAAATCAGCGCGCTTCTTGCCTATTAAGACGACTTTAACCATGATTCAGTATGCAGAGTTGTATATCCAAGAGATAGTCCGACTTCATAGTATTCCTGTTTCTATAGTGTCTGACCGAGATCCTAGATTCACTTCTTCATTTTGGAAGAGTTTACATTCAGCTATGGGTACGAAGTTGTTGTTTAGCACAGCTTTCCATACTCAGACGGATGGTCAGTCAGAGAAAGTTATCCAGATTTTTGAGGATCTTCTCCGTGCTTGTTTCCTCGATTTCTCAGGGAGTTGGGAGTCGAAACTGCCATTGGTGAAGTTCACCAATAATAACAGTTTCAAGTCGTCTATAAGTATGACTCCTTATGAAGCACTGTACGGTCGTAAATGCAGATTGCCTATTCATTGGGATTAAGTAGGGGAGAGATCAAAATTGGGTCCGGAGATCATTCAGCAGACTACCGATGTAGTAGTCAAGATCCGTCATAGAATGAGGACTGCTTAGAGTCGACAGAAGAGTTATACAGATCAGAGGAGGAGAGATCTAGAGTTTGCCATTGGCGACCATGTTTTTGTGAAGATAGCACCGATGAAAGGTGTCATGCGGTTCGGGAAGAAAGGAAAGCTCAGTCCGAGATTCATCGGGCCATTTGAGATCCTCGACAGGGTTGGGACGTTGGCTTATCGTGTTGCTCTTCCGTCGAATCTGGCCGGAGCNCACCATCTCTGGTTCTTGGAAACCCACCTCTTTTTTTCTTACCGCTTTGCTTGTAGAACCCGAAAAATCAGATTACGTACAAGTCATGTATAATTGTTATTATTTAAATTATAAATGATTTTTTATACATATATGAAGGGTTTAAGTCACTTTACAATTTGTGAAGTCATGATTAATTATTTCAATAGCAGGAGTTTAGTTTTTTATCTTTTCGGATAAATACGAGAGGTCGGACTGGAGTTGGAGAATTAAGATAAAAAAAATTAATAGTAAGAAAATATTCCTTAATTTAATTTAAGCCAAGGAATAATTTATTTTATTGATAAATAATGTTTTAATATTTATTTGAATTAATTGGATATAAATTATTAAATAAGTTCTTTTATGTTCAATAGTTAATTAAATCCTAAATTAAAATGTGTCACCAATTGGGATAAAATTTATCTAGGCCTAATATATTCAAGAAACTATAACCTAACATTTTTAATAATTATTTTAAGACCTAGCCATGCCATGCAAGAAAATAGTTACCCTAAATTAACTTATTAATTCACTAAAATACATAATAAGTGTTTAAAACTTTAAGGAGTTAAAATTCAATAACTAAGCAATATTTTACCTCCATTTTTGATAGCAAATTTTCGGCCATCACCCAACCAATCCTTACATGTTAGGCAACTCTCCATTCTTGCCACCTTTCCTTATCCTTTCTTGGTATGATAATTCCTTCATTTTAAATCATCAACAATTAATAATTAAGCATTTTTATTGCATCTAATTAAACCACTAAATTAGCCTACCTATTCCGTATTTTCGAGCAACAAGAATGGTAGAGAATCAATCCTTGTGCCATTTCATTCCTTAATTTGTAACCCTACCTTAATACATTTCTAGACTCATTTATCAACCCTAGTAGCCTCTACCTTCATTCCCTAGCACTTCTTCACCCTCTCATTCGAAATTTCAGAAGAAACCCAGCAGCAAAAATCGTGAACCATCAACAAGAAAACAAGAGAGAAAAGAAACTCCGTCTCCGCCGCGCCGTGTTCGTCGTAGTGTTTGTTTTCTTCTTAAACAAATTTCAGGCATGTAGATATTGTTTTTTTTCTCTTCAATCAAGTCATATATACATTTTTAAACCATATTATGTTCATGAAGCACGAAATCATCGAATTTGACAGCACATTTTTTTCGAAAAACTGCACAGATTTTTCTCGGCTACTTCTTGTGCTTCACGGGTTTGATTGTTTTTGTGGTTACAGGAGGTTGGCTCGGTTCCAGGCGTTCCAAGTTGGCTCTAGGCACGTACTAGAATGTGTTACGATCATGTTGGTCCATTAGTTCAAGCCCCTACATGCTGGACGAAGACTTGACAGCAACTTTCCCATAGTTGCAAGTTTGAGTCTCGATTTTTAGTGTTGGTTGGCTAAGTTGAAGGTTCGGATCATGGTTGGTCTAAGGCCTATAACCATGGTTAGAACCCTTCCTTAGCATTTCTAGGACGTGACCACGATGGCCTTTCAAGGCTTGGTTCATGGTCCCATCGATTTTTTAAAACAAAACATGCAAGTGCCCCTCGGTTTCATTTTTTTTTTGTTTTGGGTTGTGTGAGTTTCGGTCTTGGGGGTGTTGGGTGGATTGTGGTTGGCTCCTAGCCCATAGCCACGGTTCATATAACACTTCATCATGTCTAGATCAAGCCATGGTCGATCATATGACCACTGGAACGACACAAGATAGCAAGCGATCCACACCATCGCATAGTACATAATTTGTTTGGTGTTCTCGGTTTCAAGCTTCGGTTGTCCTAGGTGTTTGCTTAAGTTGTGGTTGGCCAAATGCCCTTAGCCATGGTTCAAGCCACCCCTTAGGATGTTGGTAAGAGACTTTGGTTGGTGTTTCATGCCCCAATGGCCATTAGTTCTTAAACCACGCAAAGGAAGCGCAGCTGCCGCCACTGTGTTATGACATCAACTTTTTCTTCGGTTCAGAGGTCATGTTCGAGTTCTTGTTTGGCTTTTAGCCTATGGCCTTGGACTGGACAGTACCTCAATGAGTTAGGAAGGTCATGTTTTTGGTCGTTTGTGATTTGGTTAAGTTTAGATGTCGTACAAGAATTTACGGTGCAATGTGCCCAAGTGACTCTTGAAAGAGCGTTTCATGATTTTGGCCTCCATTCACATTTTTCGTGTATTACAACCCTAGGGATATATTTTTCCATCATTTTAGGTGTATTTTAATCATGGCTAAATGATGGTTCAATGTTGGTTCGGGTTGGTACGAAGCCATGGTTGGATACTAAGTTTGTTGGGCTTAATTGTCTCGTTTTTGGTTCGGTTATGAAGTGTTGGTCAAGTTGAGTTTATTTGCTTGTTTCTCATGTTAGAATTAGGTCGCAGCAAGCCTGAGAACGATCCAACTCATCAAGTAAAATAGGGTCATAATTATATTACGTGCATAAAATATAAAATTTTTATTTTTGAGATATATGCGAAATGTCTTGTGGCCACCTTACGCTTATGGGATTGCTTCACCCGGTGACTTACGACCGGTTTACGATTATGTATGGGTACGGATATCTAGTCCAAGGGCTGTGATGATCTGTACCACCCAGTATACTGTGGTTTAGTCTGATCAGACGTTCATGCTATGTTATGGGCCACTTGCGTAGAAACATTATCTCTACAGAAAAATTACGATATGATATTTTATGACAGGGCTTTATCGAGCAAACCTTTTTCGTACGATTTTCAGATATACACGTATTTATGCTTACCCATGATACGATTTTCACCTTACGCTTTACGATATTATATTTTTACGTTGCATGCGATTTTATGATATATTTACTTGTTATTCACGATATATGCATGTTGAGTCTTTAGACTCACTAGACTTGATTGTTGTAGGTACTGATGAGGTCGGGACTGAGGGCGGGGGCCAGTGAGCTGCTTGGGTTGGCAGTAGTAGGAACCCGATGATCTCATGTTTCAGTTTATTCACCTTTTTATGTTCAAACTCAGTTTTAATATGTGTAATGATTTCAAGTTGTTGTTTTGAAACACAATATTTATTTCCGCTGTTATTTTAAAGTAAATCCATTTATCAGTTTATTTTATGAATGATGCATGTTATTTATTTAAAGAGAAAATTTTTAAATAATTCCGCAAAATTACGAGTACGAAATACGGGCCTCTACAGTCGGTGACCACGTGTTTGTGAAAATAGCACCTATGAAGGATGTTATGAGATTTGGCAAGAAAGGCAAATTCAGTCCGAGATTCATCGGACTATTTGAGATACTCGACAGAGAGGGAGCATTTGCATATCGAGTGGCGTTGCCACCTAACCTTGCAGGAGTTCACAACATTTTCCACGTATCGATGCTGCGCAAGTACATGTCGAATCCCTCACATGTACTAAATTTTGAGCCACTGCAGCTTACACCAAACCTGTCTTATAAGGAGATGCCTACTCAAATTTTGGATAGACATGAGAGAAGGCCGCGGAACAAGGTGATAAAGATGGTCAAAGTCGAGTCAAGTGGCTGAACCACTTAGAGGAAGAAGCCACTTGGGAGACTGAGGGTGATATGAGGAGTCGCTACCCGGAGTTGTTCGGTGAGTCTTAATTTCGAGGACAAAATTTTATTTAAGGGGAGAGGATTTGTAACCTCCAAAAATCATTCAACGTAAACCGCATGCATGAAATTATTTAAATTGCTTATTTATTTTATTTAATTGATTTTAATTTTTTAAATGTTTAAACTGCATGATTTCATGAATTAAGGATTTTGTCCGGATATTCGATACTAGGCCGGTGAAAGGAGGCTGGGGACGACCAAGATGAAAATATTTTTTCGATAAATGTTTTTAAGGCCCGATAATATGGTTAAATAGGATGAAAATTTTCTAAAAATTCTAGAGTTTGAATTATTTTACGAGTCGAGCCCTATTTTATCTAGGAAGCAAGTTTTAGTCAAACGAAGGACTTTTAAAGGCCCGAAAGCTATTATTTTTAAAAATATTTTTGTAAACTTTTATTTTATATTTAATTGTGCCTTAATGGGCCTAATTTACATAGTATTAATGGGCCTAATTTACCTAGGATTAATAGGCCTAAATTTTTTAAAACAAGAATCCTAAAAATCCTAAACTCTAAACTCCTAAAACACTAAATTATAAATCAAAATCCTAGGGTTCTAAAACTTGAATCGGCCGAAATCACACACATCACACACAATAAAATTTCGAGAATTTGAAGAGCAAAAATTCAAGGTCGTTCGTCGCCCGTTTGTTCTTCTTCGCAACCCACGCCAACGATCGAATATTCGCGCGTTTTCAATTCTAAGGCACACTTTTAAACCTTCTTTTGCACCATTCAATCCATAATATGTGTGTTTTACTCTTGAAGCATGAAAATTATATTGATCATACTATTTGACGACTGGATGAATATTTTTCAAAGTTTTTACGCTTGTTCGAAATGTCTTATGATTTCTGTTGCCAATATGAGACATTCATGAGTCATCAAAAGAGTTGTGTAACAGAGGAACGTAGGCTGGAAACGTGCAAGGCTAAGGGAAAATCGAACCTAGGGTTTGCTAGGGTTCTCTTGGGTTATAGTGGACGGCTAGGGGGCGGCTGGGCCAGGGGCTCAACCAGGCTCGGTCAAGGCACTGTGATGGTTGTGTCTTAGTTCTAGGGAGAGTCCTAGCATGGCTGGACTCTTGGACGCACAAGGGAAGAGGAGCCGCGGCCTTGGAAAAGAGGAATTATGGCTCGGTTATGAGATGCTAGGCGAGGGGCTGTGCGCAGGGTCAGGGCCGGTTGGGGGCTGGCTCAACAGGGGTCTAGTGCTATCCTAGGTGGGTTCCTAGGCGGCTGGGATAGGATGGCTTGGAGAAGAGTACAACCGCGATCCCTAAGGTTTCTCGCGTATGGGTGCGCGTGGCTTGGCTACTAATGGCTGGTGTGATGGTCAGGGCTGGTTCAGGTAGGTTCCAGGAGGGTCTGGGAATTGTCTGGTCCAAGGTGGCTCGAGAGTTTGGGGTGCGCGGCTTGTATAGGTTGGAAGTGGCTTGATCATGGCTTAAAGAAGAGAAAGTGGTTCGAACCGTGGTTCACAGGGGTAGTTTAGGGATGAAAAGTCTAAGTTTAAAATTTGGGGTGAAAATATTAAATTTTGAATTTATTCGAGTTTAAAACATTTCACTGTTTAGTTATTAAATCGAAAGGCTCGGGTTTATGTCTAAGAAAAATATTAGAAGTCAAATTTAAGCTTTTATGATGCTATGGGATAGGCTCGATTCAGTAAAAGTAAGAAAAAAACAAAATTGAGAAGTTCGAGTTCTAGGGGTAAAATGATCATTTTACGTCCCAAGTAGTTTGAAAGGTCTGGAAGTGTCCTGAAGAATCATAATACATGCTAAATGATATTTTAAAATGTTCACGATGAAAATATGATATTTTTATAATATATGCAAATGCTGTATGATTTTTCCCAAAAAATACTATTTTACGATTTTTGAAGGATACGATATTTATAAATAAAATGAAAGAAAAAATATTTTGAAGGATGTGAATTGACTATGACATAAATGATATGATTGGGGATATCATGAGGGAAAAGGCCCCAGAGGATACCCATTTACGGGAGAAGGCCTCAGAGGGAGCCCGACGATCTTATTTTCATATTTGGCCATGGCCCAGTGACGAGAGTTGCTGACGTCCTGCCTCCAGGTACTTGATGTAGCTAGACTGATCAGTCGACCACATGATGATATGATAGATGATGGTCACTTTCAAGGATCAAACTTCACTCAAAATGATATTTGATGATGAAAGGATTTACGATTTAATGATTTATGATTTATTTACGCTTACCAGTTTTATGTTAGCTTATTTTAAATAAAAGTATGATTTTTTAATGTTTGTGCGTGTATATGTATTATTTGTTACGTATGGTTAGAACATGCTGAGTCATTAGACTCACTAGGTTTGGATGGTCGTAGGCGATGATGATTTTGAGGGAGGCGCTGACGCTATTGATCGGGTCCGACAGTGCACTCCCGAGGGATTTACCCACAATACACACACCAATTTTTGTAAATAAGGAGAAGTAGAAACAAGGAGTCTTCATCGCCCGTTCGTCCTTCCTCGCACCCCACACCGACGATAACATATTCGAGCATTTTAAAACGCAAAGGCACGTTTTCTAAACCTGGCCTTTGACGCATCATTCAAACTATTATATGCATGTTTTAATTACTTTTGCATGAAAAATATTTAAGTTTAAATGGCTAAACGTTTTGACGATTATTTTCAAAGTTTTGAACGTTTATATGAACGTATTATGATTCCCAACAAGTAAGCTGGCAACATAGGATGATTTATGAATAGACAAGAACAAATTAAGATGGAAACGAGGGCTCGACTCTAGTTGGAAGGGTTGTGCACGAGGGAGGCTAGAGTATAGGGTTTCCTTTTGTTGCAAGGGCTCGGCCATGGAGGAAATCAAGCGAGAGGCTGCGCGTAAGGCTAGGGCTGGTCAGGGCTCGCTCATCAGGGCCTGGTGCAGTCATGGAAGGGTTCATGGAGGGCTGGGCCATGTTGCTGCAGGACATGGGAGAGTCCACAATCCATAGGACTCTCCACATGTGTACGTGCGGCTGTTGTTCTTGGGCAGGTGGCTCGCAACATGGTTTAAGAATTCGATACTGATCTAGGCTAGGGCTGAGGGTGGTCCAAAGATGGTTCAGAGGGCTCAGACTCGGTGGTGGCTCGGGAGAAGAGTCCTAGACAAGATAGGAATCCTAGGCGCTTAATTGAAGGCTCGCACGGCTGTTGCGCTTAAGTGAAGGCTCGCGCGACTGTTGCTAGTGCTGCAGCTCGCTGCGTGGTTCAGGGGCTCGGGCTGGGTTCGGTTGAGTATGAGCATGGTGTGAAGAAGGTGAAGGTCAGAGGGGATTGGTGGTTAAGTAACAATTGGTGTCCTAGTTTGAATATGAATCCTAGAGGCACTAGGAGACTTGCGCAGCTTGGAGTCTTGTAGGGGCTGGGCAGGAGGGTCCATGAGTGGGTTGGTCAGGGTTTGGGTCGAGGTGGCTCGGGCATTGTTCGATAAGATTGAGAGATGGCTCGGTGGGTTCATGCAAGGATAAAAATTTCAAATTTAATGGTAAAGGTTCGAACCATGGGTCCACGGGGGTCGCTCATTGCTCACAAGGGTATTTTAGGAAGTAAAAAGTCTATGTTTAAATTTTGGGATCAAAATATTCAAGTTTGAATTAATTCATGAATTAAACGCTTCACGAGAAATTAAATAGGAAATTAAATCAAAAACCTCGAATTTATGCTAAAAAAATTATAAAAAAAATCAGATTTAAGCTTAAATAATTATTTGGGATAAGTCCATGTCAATAAAATTAAGAAAAAGTCAAAAACGAGAAATTTTACGTGTAGTGGCAAAACAGTCATTTTACACTTTGGTAATATGAAAAAAGGTTGGCAGCATCCCGAAGGGTCATAACGCATGTTAAATGATTTATTATGGTGATTTTGATGAAAATATGATATTTTATGATTTTTGATAAAGCGGTGAAATTTTTACTGTTAAAATGCTATTTTGGAAAGTCATGATATTTTATGCTTCAAAAAGAAAAGAGAAAAATATTTTGAGGGATCTGAATTGACCGTGATAAAGGATAGATGATATGTGGGAGATCCGTTTTAAGAAAGAACAATGAACTTACAATTTTATTGGAATGTCGTGAGGGAGAAGGCCTAGAGGAAGCCCGTTTATGGGAAAAGGCCCCTAAGAGAGCCCGATGATCGTATTCCATGACGGTGCCTAGTGCTCATCCCCATGCGTATGTGGAGCTAAAGACTGATCAGTCGACCAGAGGATAAAATGCTAGTCACTTTCAAGTATCAAATTTCACCCAAAATGATAAAGGATTGAAAGCTTTAAGATTTTACGATTTTATTATATGTGATTTATTTATGCCTAAAAGTTATTTTAAATAAAATTATGATTTTAATGCTTGTGATTGTATGTGTATTATTTGCTACTCATGTTTCAAACGTGTTGAGTCATTAGACTCACTAGATTTGAATGTTACAGGATTTGATGATATGAGAGAGGCGCTGACGCTTGAGTGGATCGAGTCCGCCAGTACACTCCCGGGAGACATTTACTCCGCATTAGCTTGATAGATAAAAGATTTAAAAGATTATTGTTAATGAATTTATTAGAGATTGTTATGCTTCATGTTGATGATAGTGGATCTTTTAAAGGTCGACGTAAGATTTTTGGTTAGTTGACGATTTAGAAATTTTAATGCACTTGAGATTCCAAATGTTAAATTATTATGATTTATGGAAATGTTAAGTTATTTTAATTAGTAATTTTCGAGTTTATGTTTTGTAAAAAAAAAAATTAGAGGACGTTTCATTCGGGATGGCCCGTGGATGGCTTGTGGTAGCGCGTGGCTTGGGTCGCGAGGGGTGAGCCGCACAAGGGTATTTTAAGAAGTAAAAGGTCTATGTTTAAATTTTGGGATCAAAATATTCAAGTTTGAATTAATTCAGGAATTAAATACTTCACGAGAAATTAAATATGAAATTAAATCGAAAACCCCAAATTTAAGCTAAAAAAATTATAAAAAAAATCAGATTTAAGCTTAAATAATTATTTGGGATAAGTCCATGTCAATAAAATTAAGAAAAAGTCAAAAACGAGAAATTTTACGTGTAGTGGCAAAACAGTCATTTTACACTTTGGTAATATGAAAAAAGGTTGGCAGCATCCCGAAGGGTCATAACGCATGTTAAATGATTTATTATGGTGATTTTGATGAAAATATGATATTTTATGATTTTTGATAAAGCGGTGAAATTTTTACTGTTAAAATGCTATTTTGGAAAGTCATGATATTTTATTCTTTAAAAAGAAAAGAGAAAAATATTTTGAGCGATGTGAATTGACTGTGACAAAGGATAGAGGATATGTAAGAGATCCGTTTTAAGAAAGAACGGTAAACTTACAATTTTATGAGAATGTCGTGAGGGAGAAGGCTCCAGAGGGAGCCCGTTTACGGGAAAAGGCCCTAGAGAGAGCCCGACGATCGTATTTCCATGACGGTGCCTAGTGCTCGTCCCCATGCGTATATGGAACTAAAGACTGATCAGTCGACCAGAGGATAAAAGGCTAGTCACTATCAAGGATCAAACTTCACTCAAAACGATTAAAGATTGAAAGTTTTACGTTTTTATTATATATGATTTATTTATTCCTAAAAGTTATTTTTAATAAAAGTATGATTTTAATGCTTGTGATTGTATATGAATTATTTGCTACTCATGTTTAGAACGTGCTGAGTCATTAGACTCACTAGATTTGAATGTTGTAGGATTTGATGATATGAGAGAGGCGCTGACACTGGAGTGGATCGAGTCCGGCAGTACACTCCCGAGGGATATTTACTCCGCATTAGCTTGATAGATAAAAAGAAATTATTGTTAATGAATTTATTAGAGATTGTTATGCTTTATGTTGATGATAGTGGATCTTTTAAAGGTCGACATAGGATTTTTGGTTAGTTGACGATTTAGAAATTTTTATTCACTTGAGATTCCAAATGTTAAATTATTATGATTTATGGAAATATTAAGTTATTTTAATTAGTAATTTCGAGTTTATGTTTTATATAAAAAAAAGTAGAGGACGTTTCATTCGGGATGGCCCGTGGACGGCTGGTGGTAGCGTGTGGCTTGGGTCGAGAGGGGTGAGCCGCGCGAGGGTCATGCTTGTTGCTTTTGAGCAGCGAGCAGGGGTTGTAGCCAAGGGCTTGGTCGGTCCAAGAGGGTTCAGTTAAGTCCTAGGGGTGGCTGGTTCGAGGCTGGTCAAACGTGGTTTGGGCTAGAGTCGAGATATGGGCTTGGCTTGGAGATAGGGTTTCGGTCCTTAGGTGCAGAAACTCCAGCGGGTTACAGGGGGCTTTCGATGGTCTTGTATGGTTTGGAAATTGGTGTTTCAGGCATGGTTATGTGTCTTTAAGTCGTGGTTTAAGTTTGGGAAATTTTGATTGAGTTTTGGGTTGATTCGGGATAAAACCGGGACTCCGATACAAGTTTTAAAACGAACGATAGAATTTATTGCATGGGCTCAAGTTTACGTCTAAGAAATGGATATAAGTATGTTTTAAGGTGTTTTAATAAGTTTGGATGGCTTCCGGTCGAAATTTTAAGGTCTGGGGATAAAATTGTCAAATTAGGGTTTTAGGGACAAAATTGTTATTTTACACCTTAATCGAGTTAGCAGTTCTGGCAGTGCCTTGACAATTGAAAATACATGTTTAAAATTTTTATTTCGTTTGAATATGGAATTTTTATGAAAAAGCTGAAAATATGTTGAATGCTTGATTTCAAGAAAATATACGTATATGCATGAATTTTATAAGTGATGAATATGATGTCATGTTTGAAGGAGGTGACTTGGTTGTGACTAATACGAACGCGAACACGAAGACAAACATGAAACATGTAAGGCCAAGGCTCACTTGACGGGTGAGAGTGTCGCTGATGTCCTTGCCGCTTGGTACCATGGTTATATGTAGATCGATCCATCGAACAACAACTGATACGAAAGTCACAACTAATGATCTGAATTCAATAAAGAAAAAACAAATATGTTTATGATGACATGTTTTGAATATGTTTATGTGTATGTTATGGTTATGTTTAAGTTCATGCTTTTGAAGATCATGAAAGTTATTTTAATTATAATATTTTCACTGCTGCATGATATGTATTCGTACTTTATTATTACGGTTCACGTGTGTTGAGTCTTTAGACTAACTAGGTGTGATTGATGCAGGCGATCATGTTGATGAGGCGACTGGAGGTGCTGAGGACTGAGTGTACCGAGCTGGTGGTGCACTGGAAGCCCGAGGACCTTGCGTTTCTTCCACATTTTATAATTTTTATAAGGGTTATGCTTAAAACAGTTTAATTTAAACGTTTAGGATTTCTACGCTTTGAGGATTAATACATTTTTAATATTCCGTTGTGAATTTATTTTAAACAGCAAATGTTTCCGTTAGTCACATTTCAAGTTTTGAATGACACTCAATTTTATATAGCTGTGGGTTTTATTTTAGTGCATGGTTTGAACTGTATATATATAGTTGTTTATGTATCTTAGGTCAAGTGTAGTATTTACCTTTTTAAAAAAGAAAAAAATTGCAGTATTTTAGTAGTACACGTCACAGTTGGTATCAGAGCAAGGTTTCTTGTAGAGGGTTGTGCCACCGCCAGCTTCAGAAGTTCAGTTGTCAAACCTCAAGTCTGTAAGATTACATGTTTTAAATATTTTTAATGTTGTAAGATTGCATGTTTACATGATTTACGTGTTTCAGTCTATGTTGATATGATTATATGTGCTGACATTTAAAGATTTAAAGACCTAGATTGAATTGCGTGTTGGTTACGTTTAGAATTTGGACTGTATTCAAATATGCCTCCCTGACGAGCTCCTAGTACTGACAGGCAGGATGGTAATCCTAGAGATGACTGAGGTTTTCCACCACCACCACCCGGAGACCTCGCTACCTGAGTTTTGGAGGGCATACTCGACTGATGGAGCAAGCCCAGTAGTCTCCTAGGCCTCAGCATGACATATATGAGCATTTCAGGAGGCTGAATCCAAAGGAGTTCAGTGACACTACCGACCTGTTTATGGCTGAGGGTTGGATCAGGTCCCTGGAGTTACACTTTCGATATCTTGACATGGGGGATGCTGACAGGGTTAATCTAGGTACTCTCAAGTGTGATCAGTTTAAAGTCCTCTTCTATGGCAAGTATTTCCCTGTAAACGTCAGGGGACGTTAGACTAGGGAGTTCATGAGTCTCCGACAAGGGACTCGACTGTTGCAGAGTTTATCCGGAAGTTTGGCAAGGGCTGTCACTTTGTGCCCATTATTGATAGGGACACTGCAGAAAAGCTGAGGTACTTCATGGATGGCCTCAAACCTACCATTCGCTGTGATCTTATGCTGATGAGGTCGGCGAATTACGATGCTTCCACTGCTTGTGCCTTTCAGGCGGAGCAGGCTTTGAGAGATATAGATGTAGAGATGTAGAGGAAGAGGCACTAGGCTCAGCAGAGTTTACAGCCCCACAAGAAGCAGTTCACAGGGACTCCTAGAAATCAGGGGCAGCAGAAGCCCCAGGATTAGTTTAAGAAGCCGGGGCAGCAGAAGAGTCCTCATAACAAAGGTGCCCCAAAGAAGGAGGAGAGACAGCCATGCAAACATTGCAACCATTTCCATTACGGTGAATGCATTTGGGGAACGTTCAAATGCTTCATCTGCAAAGAAGAGGGTCAAAAGGCTGTTGATTGCCCAAGGAACAAAGGACCCACTACCGGCGGGGCTTATGTTATGAATGCCGAGGAAGCAGAAGAGGAGCCAGACACGACATTGATCACAGGTAACCTATTTGCTTAACATTTTTACATTGCTTGATTTGCATGAAATGTTAAATTGATCAATATAGTTGTTTTGGGAATCAAGAACTTAGAAGGAATTAAATTGTATGCTCTTATTAGGTGGATTTAAAGGATGACAGTGAATTGTATAAAATTTAGACTCGATATGTCAAATTGATTTTGTAAAGGAGTTGAATTGTAGTAATTTAAGAATTATTGAGGGTGGAATTGCATAAGCCAAAAACTTGAGGGATTAGAATGCAATAAGCGAGAATGCAGGGACTAGGTTGCAAATCAAAAAAGTTCATGGCCTGTAAGACCAAAAGAGAAATTTACAGGAACTTGTTTGCAATTGTTCGAAACTTTTGAGGGTAGATTGCGATTAATTCGAGAAATTCAAGGACCGAAATGCAATTATGAGAGATTATGAGGGTCAGTCTGTGTAATTCAGAACTTTTAAACATTTATCGGAGTAATTTTAGAGACGTATGAGTTATTACTGTTAGAATTTCTTGAATTTATTAGGTTTGAATGGTTTTGATGGTATTTTTGTCGCAGGAAGGATATTTATTACAGGTGCAGCTACCTACGCACTTCTAGATTCATGAGCTATACATTCATTTATATCCAGACGTTTGTAAAGTGACTGGGAATTGTACCAGAGGACATGGATTTGGGTTTTAGAGTATCGACTCCTTTTGGTGATCATATGTTTACTTCAAAGACAGTAAAGAGTTTAGAGCTTCGTTTACAAAAGAACGTTGTGCAGACAGATCTGATTGTACTACCGATGCCTGAGTTTGACATCATTCTTGGCATGGATTGGCTAGCTTTAAATGGAGTTTCAATAGATTTCCGACAGAGGTCAGTGTCTGTTTGACCGTCCAGCGGGAAGTCTTTTGTTTTTGAGGCGGCAAGGAACAAGCAGATGCTACACATTATCTCCTGTATCTGTGCGAGGAAACTTTTGATGAGAAGTTGCCAAGCATTTCTGGCAAGCATTGTGTCAGTGTTTGAAACAGTCGGCTAGAGACTAGAAGATGTCGAGGTTGTCAGAGATTTTCGTAGCATCTTTCTTGAGGACGTTTCTGGCATCCCACCAGACCGAGAGGTGGATTTCTCTATCGAGTTGGTGCCGGGTACAGTGTCGATTTCGATGGCACCTTACCATGTAGCACTTGCAGAGATGAAAGAGTTGAAAAATCAGATTCGGAATCTGATGGACAAGGGTTTTATTCGCCTGAGTTTCTATCTATAAGGCGCACCAGTACTGTTTGTGAAGAAAAAAGACGGCAGTATGCAACTCTACATCGACTATAGAGAGCTAAACAGACTCACCGTCAAGAATAAGTATTCCTTGCCTAGAATCGAGGACTTATTGGATCAACTACAGAGAGCGTCAGTGTTTTCAAAGATAGATCTTCGTTCAGGATATCACCAGCTGAAAGTGGGAGAGGCAGATGTTCACAACACGGTTTTCAGGATGCGTTACAGGCACGACGAGTTTATGGTGATGCCTTTTGGATTGACTAACGCACCAGCGATCTTCATGGATCTCATGAATTGCATATTTCAGCCGTATTTGGATCAGTTCGTCATAGTATTTATAAATGATATACTGATCTACTCAAAGAGCAAAGAGGAGCACAATCAGCACGTGAGAACGACACTGCAGACATTGAAAGACAGACAATTATATGCCAAGTTCATCAAGTGTGATTTCTGGCTCGACAAAATGGCATTCTTAGGCCACATTATTTCCAGAAATGGAGTTGAGGTTGATCCCAGCAAGATTGGGGCAGTTAGAGATTGGCCGGTGTCTAAGAGTGAGACAGAGATCCGCAATTTCTTGGTCTAGCTGGGTACTACATGAAGTTTATTCAGGGTTTTTCTTCTATTGCAGTACCCATGACCACCTTGACAAAGAAAAATGCCAAATTCATTTGGGGATCAGAGTGACAGGAGAGTTTCGAGAAGCTGAAGCAAGCATTGACTTCAGTGCCAGATCTAGCGATGTCATCAGGGCAAGGAGAGTATGTGCTATACACGGAAGCTTCGAAGCTCGGTTCGGGCACGATTCCGCTACAACATGACAGAGTGATAGCTTATGCGTCAAGACAGCTGAAAGTTTATGAGAAGAACTATCCGACTCATGACCTCGAGCTACTAGCAGTAGTATTCGCTCTGAAGATTTGGAGACACTACCTGTATGGGGAGAAGTGCATAATTTTCACTGATCATAAGAGTTTGAAGTACTTCTTCACCCAGAAAGAGCTGAATATGTGACAACGGAGGTGGTTATAGCTGGTTAAAGATTATGACTGCGACATTAGCTACCATCCGAGAAAGACTAATGTAGTCGCAGATGCTTTGAGCAGGAAGAATGCAGTGATTGCTCAGTTGTCAGTCCAGAGACCATTGCAGGCAGAGATTCAGTGATTCGAGGTTGCAGTGTATGTTAGGGGCGATGCTCCTAATCTTTCTACCCTTACAGTTCAGTCGACACTGAGAGAAAAGATTCGAGCAGGTTAGTTTTCTGATGTGCAGTTGCAGAAGTGGAGACTGAGGGATGAGTCCAAGGGTCAGAGATTTTATTCTGTCGAGGATGTCATAGTCTGATATCGCGACCAACTGTGGGTTCCTAGTGGAAATTATCTTAGAGAAGACATTATGAAGGAAGCTCACAGTACCCCGTATTCCATTCATTCAGGGAGTACGAAAATGTTTAAGGATCTGTAATCTTTGTATTTGTGGCCGGACATCAAGCGAGATACTTTGCGTTTTGTGTCTGAGTGCTTGACATGTCAGCAGGTTAAGGCAGAGCATCAGACACCTGCAGGAAAGCTTAGACCGCTCCCTGTTCCCGAGTGAAAATGGGAGAATATCACGATGGATTTCGCGACAGGGTTACCAAGGACAATTGGAGGATATAATGTCATCTGGGTGATAGTCGATGCTTAATAAATCAGCATATTTTCTACCGATTAAGAAGAATTTCACCATGACATAGTACGCAGAACTGTACATCAGAGAGATAGTCAGATTGCATGGATTTCCGGTGTCTATTGTATCCGACAGAGAACTGAGTTTTATGTCTGTGTTCTGGAAGAGTCTGCATCAGGCATTGGGTACCAAGTTGCTATTCAGTACATCTTTTCACCCTCAGATCGACGGTCAGTCTGAGAGAGTGATTCAGATCTTGGAGGATCTACTCAGGGCTTGTGTGATCGACTTCCAGGGCAGCTGAGAACCGAAATTACCTCTAGTGGAGCTCAAATACAACAGCAGCTATCAGGATCCATTGGTATGGCTCTTTACTAGGCACTTTATGAGAGAAAGTGTAGATCAACGATCTATTGGGATGAAGTAGGTGAAAGAGCAGAGTTGGGTCTAGACATTGTCAGATAGACTGCAGAGCTAGTAGCCAAGATCTGAGATAGGATGAAGACTGCTCAGAGCCGACAGAAGAGTTATGCAGATAAGCGACGCAGAGATCTAGAGTTTGCAGTGGGTGACCACGTATTTGTGAAACTTGCACCTATGAAGGGTGTAATGAGATTTGACAAGAAAGGCAAGCTCAGTCCTAGATTAATAGGACCATTTGAGATTCTCGAGAGAGTTGGGACACTAGCCTACAGAGTTGCATTGCCGCCGAATCTGGCAGGAGTTCATAGTGTGTTCCATATCTCGATGCTGCTAAAGTACATGTCGAATCCTTGACATGTGTTGAATTATGAGCCTCTGCAGCTTACACCGAACCTAACTTTCGAGGAAATATCTACCTAGAATTTGGATAGACAAGAAAGGAGACTCCGAAACAAAGTGATTCACATGATCAAAGTCAAGTGGCTAAATCATTTCGAGGAAGAAGCTACTTGGGAGACTGAGATGAGGAGCCGCTACCCGGAACTTTTCGGTAAGTTTTAAATTTCGAGGATGAAATTATAGTTAAAGGGGGAAGAATTGTAAGGTCTAAAAATACAAGCGACGTAACCTGACTGCATGCAAATCAAGGGTATTTTTAAAAATGCCTAATTAAATGTTTTAAATGCATTTAATGCATGTTCATGACATGATTTTATGATTATATGACATGGTTTACTAGAATTGCATCATATAGGGCTTTTGGTAGTATTCGATGTTCGAACGAGGAACGGAGACCGGAGACAGTTTAAGAAAATTGTTTTTATTAAATAATTATTTTTAATTATTTAATATATGATATATTTAATAGGTGATTTTCAAAAATAAGAATTTTATTATATTTTACACGTCGAGCTATATTTTAAACCGGTAGTTGATTTTTAGCAAAATGAGGACTTTTTGAGAGTTCGAGTAATATTTTTAAAAGCTTACCAAAACAAATTATTTTATGTGCGTGTTATTGGGTCTGATGAGCTTGTTTTATTAGATTTTTGGACTAAGCCCACTACACCTCACTATTTTAAAAACCTAGGCCCAAATATTCACTCATTTTATTATCAAAAAATTCACTCAAACCCTATCTTCCCTCCCCACTCCTCTCGGCCGCATACCAAATGAGAAAACACAGAAACTTTTGATCATTTTGCAAAGATCTTTCAAAGAAACGTTGTCTCGTCCCTCCGGTATACACGCAAAGGCACGCCATCAACCTTTATTTTTTTGCATCCTTCACATCATAGTACACATTTTAATTGATCTTGCATTCCACACATTAGATTTACTGATTCGAAACAGTTTACACGAGCTTTGTCATGAAAATATTGGTTTTATGTACATGAACCTCATGTTTTTGTGTATTGTTGGAAGGGGGCTGCCTGGATCGATTTTTGAGGGTCATTTACAGCATGCTTATCATGGGTTTAGGTAGAAAATCAGATCTGGAACACGTTCCCGTAGGTGGCCGAGTGGATCTTCTTGGTTTGGCTCGTTCTTGGGCTCGATCGGTTAGGGGTTGAGGGGCAGTGTGCATGGGACCGACTTGAGCCATGGTTCGGACTCTGCTGGGTCTGGACAGAGGCTCAAGATGGCTCGTGGATGACTGGTGGTAGCGTGTGGCTTGGGTCGAGAGGGTTGAGCCGCGCGAGGGTCATGCTTGTTGTTTTCGAGCGACCAAGAGAGCAAGGGTTGTAGCCAGGGGCTTGGTCAGTCCAGGAGGGTTCAGTTAAGTGATAAGGGTGGCTGGTTTGAGGCTGGTCCGGTGTGGTTTGGGCTAGAGTCGAGATATGGGCTTAGCTTGGAGATAGGGTTTCGGTCCTTAGGTGCAGAAACTCCAGCGGGTTGCAGGGGGCTTTAGATGGTCTTGTATGGTCTATAAATGGGTGTTTTAGGCATGGTTAGGTGTCTTTAAGTTATGGTTTAAGTTTGGAAAAATTTGGTTGAGTTTCAGGTTGATTCGGGATAAAACCGTGATTCCGGTCCAAGTTTAAAACGAATGATAGAATTTAATGCATGGGCTCGAGTGTACATCTAAGAAATGAATATAAGTATGTTTTAAGCTGTTTTAATAAGTTTGGATGGCTTCGGGTCGAAATTTTAAGGTCCGAGGGTAAAATGATCAAATTGGGGTTTCATGGGCAAAATGGTCATTTTGCACCTGAATAGGGTTAAAAATCCTGGCAGTGCCCTGACAACTGAAAATACATGTTTAAAATGTTTATTTCATTTAAATATGGAATTTTTTTGAAAAAACTGAAAATATGTTGCATGATTGGTTTCAAGAAAATATACGTATATGCATGAATTTTATAAGTGATGAATATGTTGACATGTTTGAAAGAGGTGACTTGGTTGTGATTTATATGATCGCGAACACAAAGACAAACACGAAACATGTAAGGCCAAGGCTCAGTTGACGGTTGAGAGTGTCGCCGATGTCCACGCCGCTTGGTACCATGGTTATACGTAGTTGGATCCATCGAACAACAGCTGATATGAAATTCACAACTAATGATCTGAATTCAATAAAAGAAAAACGAATACGTCTATGATGAAATTTTTTGAATATGTTTATGATTATGTTTAAGTTCATGTTTTTGAAGATCATGAAAGTTATTTTAGTTATAGTACTTTTCACTGCTGCATGATATGTATACGTACCTTGTTATTTCGGTTCAGGTTTGTTGAGTCTTTAGACTCACTAGGTGTGATTGATGCTGGTTATCATGTTGATGAGGAGACTCGAGATGCAGAGGACTGAGTTGCCCGAGCTGGTGGCGCACTGGAAGCCCGAGGACCTTGCGTTTCTTCCACATTTTATAATTTTTATAAGGGTTATGGTTAAACAGTTTAATTTAAACGTTTATGATTTCTACGCTTTGAGAATTAATAGATTTTTAATATTTCGTTGATGGTTTATTTTAAACAAAAAACGTTTCCGTTAGTCACATTTTCAAGTTTTGAACGACAGTCAATTTTATATAGGAGTGGGTTTTATTTTAGTGCATGGTTTGAACAGTATATATATAGTTGTGTATGTATCTTCGGTCAAGTGTAGTATTTGCCTTTTTTTTAAAAAAAATTTATTAGTAGAAGTCACACGTCTGTTGGCATTCCATCCTTCCTTATCCTTTCAGGGCCTATCAGAAAAAGAATCCAGCACTTCTTGTCGTGAATATCTGAACTGGTTGTCAATGAGAACTTGATGAGTAGATCCATCTACACGTCTTGCTTTTACTGCTATATCGGGAGAATAATAAAAAATGAAAAGTGTTCAATTGGAACATGAAAACGTGACTGAATTGGTCCCTTGAGCATTTTGAGTTGAAAGTTTAAGTCTATATTGATTTTCTTTAATTAATAATTTCGATCTTAAATATCTAGTTTTATTGCTTACGTGATTTTCTTCGAAAATCTGGATCTTCACACACAGAATGTTCTGAATTTGGTCATTATTCAAATGAATGTGCCAATAGACTTCGAAGGAACAAAGGTATGACAGTCTCCTTAAGTGATGAAGAATCTGAAGAAGAGTAGGAATCCAGAAAAGGATAAAATCACACATCTTTGTCTGTTGTTTTGAAGAAAAAAACGTTGGTCACAAGTCAATCCGCTAGGTGCTGCAACACCTGGTCGTAACATCTCTTCAAAATAAGTGTGTCTCAATGAAAAAACTGATGGGATCGGTTCTGGGCACCTGTGAAGGTATTTCAAACACAATATTCTCAATGAGCTGCAATAGCTCGTGTTCTAAGAATGTAAACAACGATGAATTAAATCGAGTTTGGTTTTTAAACCAAGCTGAAAATACTCGAAGTAATCTTTTGTTAAGAAAGCTGATCAGTTTAGAGCTTTTAGCTTGTTTCAACTGATTAACTGAAATAAAGGGGATCGGTTCTTGCTTTTATTAGTTCAGTTATGGTGAGAACTAAACTGATATCAGTTCGAACTGATCAAATCAGTTTAAAAACAAAAGTTAAACAATTAAATACACAAGACATGTTTATGAATGTTTGGAGACTTCAACAGCTCTTACGTCACCCCTTCTATCACCTCGGGTAGGATCCACTAGAAGACTTTGATTTATACAACACCTTGTACAAACCCACTTAGCTTAAGACTTACGCTACTGCCTAACTGAACTCCTAGTCTAGACGGAAGGCAGCACTTTTCCAGTCAACACTTGTTTAACGTCTATGTATCGAAGACTACATACACAAGTTTAATGTCTTTGTGTAAGACTCACTCAGCTTTTCATAAAGCTCGATTCTCTGAGTATGTGAGTGATGGTGTGTGTGTGTGAGCTGAGGGAATTGTACTTCTAATCTAAGCTGATAACACGTTGAAGTGTTCCCTAAAATCTTGGATGGTTGCTTCTTGTAAGCTGATATGCGGACTAGTTTTTCCACACCCTTTCTTCACACACTTGTTCTTTTCTCTTATATTTGTTGATGAGTCTTGATGAACGGTCTCGTAGTGTCTATAAATACAGACCAAGACCATCAAAAAAATATATAGAGAAGATGCAGAAGTGTGTGAAGAAGAAGGGCACGCTCAACTAGTATCAGCTTACAAGAAGCAATCAGACTAGAATTGAGGGAACACTTCAAAGTGTCATCAGCTTAGTTTAGAAGCATACTTCCCTTAGTGTGTGAGAATACTTTTGTATCAGTTCTCACAAACACACACACACCATCACTCACATATACAAGAGAAAAGAGATTATTGATAAGTTGAATGAGTTTTGCACAAAGACAATAAACTTGTGTATGTAGTCTTTAACACACAGACGTAAAACAAGTGTTGGCTGGAAGGTGTTGCCTTCAGTTTAGGCTAGGAGTTCAGATTAGGCAGTAGCGTAAGTCCTAAGCTGAGTGGGTTTGTACAAGGTGTTGTATAAATCAAAGTCTTCCAGTGGATCCTACCTGAGGAGGTAGAAGGGGTGACATGACGTAGAAGCAGTTGAAGTCTCCGAACATCCATAAACATATCTTGTGTAATTAACTGTTTAACTATCGTTTTCAGAATGATTTGATCAGTTCGAGCCGTTATCAGTTCAATTCTTACCATAACTGAAATAATACATGCTAGAACTGATCCCCTTTATTTCAGTTATTCAGTTTACACAAGTTGAAAGACTTTCAAATTAAAGAGATTTCTTAACAAAGTATTACTTCGAGTATTTTTCGTTTGGTTTAAAACCAAACTCGATTTAATTCATCGGTGTTTACAATTATCTTAGACAGATGTGTAAATAAAATTAGTTGCCAAATTCAAATCCTTGAACTCGACTATCTCAGTGAGAACAATTAGTTCGATACTTGTACAGTTAGTTCAATACTTCTGTGATCCTCAACGATTCATGATACAGACAGCCTTGTGTTCACAACTTTATGTGATTGATGAAAACATTGTCCTATTTGTACTTACCCTAATTATCCTAATTCTTTTCATCAACCATTGAACAAGAATATCATAACTCAAGTTTGATTGCATCCATTGAAATATGGTAAGAGTGTTTAGTATCATTGCCCTATGATTTCCTAGATATCACTTATAGTGCATGCAATAAACAGTAAGTTATGGTTAGCATACATAAGGTCCCTTCTACACATATATTATGATCGAATCTACAACCATTGATATATTCAGAGTTGTAAATGAATTTAATAATGATGTGATGTATCTTTGAGTAATCAGAGTGGCATTTTAAGTGTAGCTAATGAAACACCTTTCCATAATGCACATGTCTTACTCTGGCCAAAGTGTTTTTGTACTATTAACTCATCTGATCACATAAGCTATCACACTCGTATGTGAGCGGTGAATCCAAAACTATAATGCACCGACTCCTAAAAATTATCAAAACTACACCCAAACTCGCCACCTGATGACCCTTATGGAGTCGGTAAACAAATCAAAGTGTAGTGCTACTAGGTATTGCCTTCATGTTGTCCAAGGTCAAAAAATTAATTGTGTACAACCATAACCATAGGCTAATATACTTAATAAGTGATAACCACTTGGAAAGTCTAAAGGAGGGTTGTTCAGTGTGTTATCCAATGAGCACACATCTCTTTGAATAGACATCTTCATGCCCCTACCAATGAAATGAGGCGTTTATATCACATATGATAGTCTCTAGCTCGAGTGAATTTTATCCTTGTTTAGGCGGCTGAATTGAATATAAAAAAATTAGAATATACAAAATATTTCCTAATGAATTTCATGATCTTTTCCGCGAGATAGACTTCATGAGATATAGTATATTCAAAGACTTTATCTTAAACGTCCGCTGCTCGTTTTTCTTAAAAAGTACTAGAATTTTTATTTATACATGCTTCGGCCGAAAATACATCCATACATACATATATATATACATATATTTAAAATAAATTTGCACCGTTTTTAAAAATAAAAAAACCAACTATATTTGAAAATTCAAAAGAACTCAATTCAAAACGTAAAATTGTAAATCGTCAATCAACCTAAACTAACAATATTTCAAAAATAAACCTAACTCTAACATCCTCTCAAAAACCACTCAAAAGCATCATAAAAGTCGTAAAAATCTTTAGCGTAAATTTAAAATATAAACTTAATCTAATTTTGCGAAAAAATAGTGCTGGTCCTTGGGTTATGTGCACCTTCAGTCCAGCAAGATCAACCATCAAGTCCCTCAACAACATCAATATCATGCTCACCTGCATCGATCACACCTAGTGAGTCTATTGACTCAGCAAACCATAACCATGATAGCAAGTAGTACATATACAATCACATGCAACAGTGAAAATACTTTTACATAACATAACTTTTCATGAACATGCATAAACATAAATATTTTTCCTTTCATTATAAACATTATCCTTTTCATCATATACATATAAATTTTCTCTTTATTGAATTCGAATCGTTAATTGTGACTTTCGTATCAGCTGAAGGTCGATTGATCCATCTACGTGTAACCACAGTACTGGGCGGCGGGGACATCAGCGACAATCTCACCCGTCAGCTGAGCCTTTGCCTTACACATCATCATATCATCATAATCATCATATTAGTCACAATTACTTCCTCTCCTTCAACTTTTCGTATTTTCATCACTTATTAAAATTCAAGTATATAATAATCATTTTTCTTTTAAACCAATCATGCAATATATCTTTTAGCATTATCGTTTCATCATAAACTTCCATAAACATTTAAAATAGGCATATTATCATTATTTACAGCATTCAGGGCACTGACAAGACGTTGACTATTTTTTAGGTGTAAAATGACCGTTTTACCCCTAGACATAAAATTCCTCGATTTTAAATTTTTCTTATCTTCGTTAACTCTAGACCATCCCAAATAATTATTTAAGCTTAAATTAAATTTTTGATATTTTTATTTAGCTTAAATTGGAGACTTTCTATTTATTCCATAATTACTAACTCGTAGAGAGATAAATTCCCGAATTAATTCAAACTTTAATATTTTCTTCTCAAATTTTAAACCCAAACTTTTTATTGCCTATATTACCCTTGTGAGCCAAGAGCCACCCTTGTGGACCCACGATTCAATCCCTAAGCTTTTAACTCAAGAATTCAAACCCTAACGTGAACCCTCGAGCCACCTTGCGATTCCTTTGAGCCGCACTCGAGCCACCCTGAGCCAGCCCTCCTAGGAACCCTCCTGGATTAGACCTAACCTGCTGCAGCCCTCTGCACGATGCCACAAGCCGCGCGACCCTAGCTAAACTAACTAGGACTCTTTGTAACTCGTTAGGACTCCTACCCTCGAGTCACCCTTGAGCCCTCACCCTCTAGACCCTCACAGGACCTTGTCAGACATAGCCTGGACCCACTGGACAAGCCGCAACTCCCCTACACACAGCTGCTATCTCGGTTGGCTTGGGAAGAGTCTTAGGACTCTTCCTCACACCCAACCACATCCAGCCCGAGCCCTGGTGCAGCTCTGGTTGAGCCGTGCGTTGGTTTCCTTCTAGCCAAGACCCTAATGTACCCAAGCATGCAATTTTTGTTCAAGCCTTGTTCCTAACGTGTGCAGCCTTTGGTTTGACACTTATGGACCCTTATTGTGTTGGAAAAACATCCCTCCATGTTACCCTACCATGGTAGCCACTTTATGCATCATTAGAAAGAGTTTTAAATCAACAAAACACAATTTATATGCATGTATGATCAATAAAACGAAAATACATCTTGTGCAACATATTTTTCATGAAAAGTTAAACAAATATACATAATATGGTGTGAAAGATGTTTGAAAGGAAGTTAAGGCATGTCTTCTTGTATATTACGCTCGAAAACAAATTGATGTAGAACTCCTAGGCTGAATTTCCTATGGAAACCGTGGCCTCCAAGTCCTTAAAATCTCGTGTGTGATTGTGTTGAGGGGGAGGGGAGAGTCCTTGCAAATTTTGAGGGGAGGGGGCGTGTGGTTTGTAGTTTATGGGGAGGGTTTTAGTCTTATTTATTTGTTTTAAAACTCTTAGTATAAGCCTAAGCCCATTAGCAAGTTTAATAAGCCCATTAGCTAATATTTAAAATATTTTGTTTAGGAAAGTTCGTGAAAATATTAGCCGAGTTCTCGAAAAATTCATATTTTATTCGAAAATCGAATACCACTAAAAATTACGACTCGGCGTATAAAATCACCTTAAAACTCCTTATTTTTAAAAATATCATATAGCATCAACCTTATTTTAAATAATTAAAAATAATTATTTAATAAAAATATTTTCCCTTTTTTAGAGATCGCATCTCGAATAACTTTTAAAAATACAGTTTTAATGCATCCAAGTAGAAAACTACATCCTAACCATTTAATCATATGTAACATAATTAATTTATACAATTAAAATAATTTAATTAACTATTTTTCATTTTCTCTAGATTTGCATGCAGTTGAATTACGTTATCTTATTTTTGTACCTTACATTATCTATGCACTTTGCATTGATGTACATATATAATGAATGCCATAATCTGATAAAACATAAAATATTATTAAAATAAATATTATTTTGATATAAAATTCAATAAATTACAAGCCATAAGCTGCCTCACTAGACATCTTCTCTAATAAAATATAGATTGCAGGTAACATCAAGAATGAACAAATTAAATAGGAAAAAAAATTAATGAGTATAATAGTTTAATCAATTAAATACCTAACAAGATCTCTTTTTTTAACGAACTAAATTTACCTCACCTTAGACAATAATATAAAACAATTAAGCTCCCAATTCTAATTACAAAGTCTTGCGTTTAGGTTAGTGCACTAGATTCATTGAATTGGATGTATGGTATAATATTTAAGGACTAGGATAGGTTAATCAACAAAGAACTATCATGATTATATTTTATTTAATATAATCTTACCCAAAATCAATAAGGACAATTGATTATTAAAATGTTAAAATTTTAAATTTTGAAACAAGGTGATAAAAATGGTCAAAATCAAGTGGCTGAACCACTCGGAGGAAGAAGCCACTTGGGAGACCGAGACTGAGATGAGGAGTTGAAGTTGTTCGGTAAGTCATAATTTCGAGGATGAAATTGTATGTAGGGGGGAGGATTTGTCCAAAAATCAGTACACGTAAACCACATGCATACAAATTACTTATTTAATTTATTTTGAATGCTTAAATGATATATGTAATATGATTAAATGTTTAAATTGTATGATTTCATGAAATTAAGGATTTTGTCCGGATATTCGAACTTAGGCTGGGGAAAGGAGACCGGGACGATCAAGATGAAAATATTTTCGATAAATATTTTTAAGGCTCGATTAAATGATTTAATAGGATGAAAATTTTCTAAAATTACGAGAGTCTAAATTATTTTACGAGTTAATCCCGATTTTACCCAAGAAGGCAGTTTTAGTCAAAGAAGGACTTTCAATAGCCCGAAAGTTATTATTTTTGAAAACGATTTTTGTAAAATTTTATGTTATATTTAAATAGGTCTTAGTGGGCCTAATTTACCTAAGATTATTGGGCCTAATCATTCCTAAACTTAAAGCCTTAAAGACCCTAACATCTAAATTTGGAAAATTATAAAGCAAAAACTAGAGTTCTTGGAGACTCTTAGCAGCCGACATACACACAAATCACACACTCATGGGTTTTCGAAAATTTGAGAGCAAAAATCCAAGGATTTTCGTCGTCCGTTCGTTCTTCTACGCAACCCGCACTAACGATCGAATATTCGAGCGTTTTAAATGTAAAGACACGTTTCTAATATTTCTTTTTGCATCATTAAAATCATATTATGCATGATTTATGTTTTATAGCATGAAAAACGTTTATGTTCAAATTATTTAACATTAGACGTATATTTTTTAAAGTTTCGATGTTTCTATACAAATATGAATCGCGTTATGATTTCTAATGGGTACGCTGCAAATATAAGACATTAAAAGGCTACGAAAAGTGTCGATTAAGGAACATTATGAAGGTCGGACAATAGCGCAAGGGTTGTGCATGGCTAGGAAGTCTTACCTAGGGTTTCTAAAGTTATCCATGGGGTTTAAGGGACAAGGTGGTTCGGTTAAGGGGGAAGCTACACCAGGGCTTGGGCAGAGGCCTGCGCTGGACATGACTCGATGCTAGGAAGAGTCCTAGGGAGGCTAGACATAGCTGCACCGAAGAGGGAGGAGAATTGTAGGGTTAAGGGCAAGGTGGCGCGCGGCTCGGACTAAGGGCAGGGGCGTGCGTGGTGGCTCGAGGATAGCCAGAAGGGGTCTGGTAGGGTCTGAGAGGGGTTCCTAAGCTACTGGGCTCGGTGATGAATGAGTTGGTGGAAAAACGCAAGAGCTAGGAAAAGAAAAGAGAGGGCTAGTCGCGGCCTTGGCTGCAAGGTGCGACGGCTGGTGTGCTGGTCAGGGTTGGTTCGGTTTGGGTCCAGGAGGGTCCGGTCGAGGTCTGGTCTAGGGTGGCTCGGGTGTTTGGGGAAAACGTTGACTATGAAGGGTTAAGGTTCAGAATTTGCTAGGAATAGAGGTGGGGCTCGAACCTTGGTCCATGGGGGCTGGTTCGTGGCTCAAGGTGGTAGCCTAGGTATGAGAAGTTTGTGTTTAAAATTTGGGATAAAAATATTAAGTTTTGAATTTTATTCGGGTTCAAAATGCTTTACAATTTTGTTATTAAGTTATTAAATCGAAAGACTCGGGTTTACGTCTAAGAAAAATATTAGAAGTCAAATTTAAGAATATATGATACTATGGGATAGGCTCGAGTAAATAAAAGTAAGAAAAAGTCAAAATTGAGAAGTTTGAGATCGAGGGCTAAAATGATCATTTTACGTCTCGGGTAGCACGGAAGGTCTAGCTGTGTCCCGAAAAATAATAATACATACTAAATGATATTTAAAATTTTTATGATGAAAATATGATATTTTTATGATATATGCAAAGTTGTATGATTTTTCTCGGAAAAATTCTATTTAACGATTTTTAAGGGATACAATATTTTATAAATAAATGGAAAGGAAAAATATTTTGAAGGATGTGAATCTACTGTGACATAAATGATATGATTGGGGATATCGTGAGGGAAAAAGATGATATGATTATAACTAGTCACTTTCAAGGATCAAACTCAACCAATATACGATGATGAAAAGTTTTATGATTTAATGATTTATGATATGATATATGATTACGAGCTTTTACGCCAACTTGTTTTACTAAAAGATTATTTTAAAGCTGCATGAGTTTGAGGGAGGTGCTCACGTTTGAGTGGATCGGATCCGGCAGTACACTCCCGAGGGACTTTATTTTCCGCATTATATTAAGATTTAAAGTTTGAAGTAAAAGATTTTGAGGATTATTTATTTAAAGACTTCATGCTTTATTTTGAAATTTAGTTTTGGATTATTTCAAATTGTCGTACGATTTTGTGGTTGACGATTTATGGATTTTTATGCATATGAGGTTTTTAAATGTTGAGTTATTTTAAAGGAGAGTTCGAATTTTATGATTATATATATATAAAATTTTCTAGTATTTATTTAAATTTTAAAGTTAAAATTAAGTGACATTTAAAAAACAATCTCAATGCTTGAGTTTTCTATGACCCAAAATGAGGTGGACAATGCTAATGACATTGTGGAAGGTATTGTTCTAATCAATAAAATCATGTTAGTGTGTTGTTTGATTGAGGAGCTACTCATTCATTTGTACCTAAAAGATTCTCTAAGAAATTAGAATTGAATGTTAAACTCTTAGTAAACCCTTAAGAAACACCTTCTAGAAAGACAATTGAAACACATAAGGTGTATCGGAGCTGCAAAATTTGCAACAATAAATAGATCTTTGAAGAAGAACTAATTTTGTTAAATATGGTAGAGTTTTTTGCCACCCTAGGAAAGGATTGGTTATCCATGAACCATTTTTTGGTGGACTGTCAGGGAAAGAGTTCCAAATTTCGTGCTCCAAAGCAAGAAGAAATAATTTATCATGACAAATCTAAGGAACAAATATCTCTTCTATCTACATTACACACCTATAAGGCCATGAAGAGCTGTGAAGAAAGACCACAAGAAACATCTTCGCCTCACTCTACAGATGCTCAGAGAAATAAAACTATACTCCAAATTCATGAAGTGTGAATTTTGGCTAAAGAGCGTCATTTTCTTGGGTCACATAATCTGTGAAATGGAAATTTATGTAGACCCCAAGAAAGAAGAGGAAATCATGAACCAGCCTAAACCGAAAACTGTAAAAGGAGTACAAAGCTTTCTGGGATTGGCCGACATTTATAGAAAATTTGTTTGAGTATTTTCTTCAATAGCTATTCATCCCAAAAAACTCACATAGAAGAACTCCAAATTCAATTGAAGTGAAGATTGTGAGAAAAGTTTCGAGATCCTGGAAAAGAAATTCGTTTCTACACAAGTATTAGGCAAGAGTTTAACTATTACAAGCCCATCCTACATGAGAACACATCTCAATCCTCATTTTCCCACACTTCAAGGCAATTAAAATCATGTGAGCAAAAATTACCCTATACATGATCTCGAATTAGTTGCAGTAGTATTTACGCTAAAAATTTGGAGGCATTATCTATGAGATGACAAGTTTGAAATATTTATCGATTAGCAAAGACTCAAATACTTATTCACATAAAAAGAATTAAACATGATACATAGGTGGTAAATCAAACTGTGGAAAGATTACGACTTAACAATAAACTACCATTCAGGTAAGTAAACAAGGTAGCAGATGCTCTAATCAGAAAGAACATGGGGACGAGTGAACTTAGCTTCTATTTCAGCGCAACCATTATAGCTAGAATTATTCAAACCAAATCAAGACCGAGATACCTAACTATCAACTTGTCTCATAGAGATATAAGATTTGTGTCCCAATTTTAGAATAAATTTCCAAAAACCATGGGAACTAAGGTCACTCATAGCACGACTTATAACCTCCAATCTGAGAAAAAAATACAAACTCTTGAAGATATTTAAGGGCATGTGCCCTACACTTTAGAGGAAATTAGAGCGAACATCTAAGACTGATTGAGTTATCTTGTAATAATAGCTATTAGAGTAGTATTGGAATGGCTCCATATGATGCTTTATATGGACGAAAGTGTAGATATACCTTATATTGTGATGAAATTGTAGAGAAAAAAACCTGAACTTATCCTAGAAACTGTAGATAAAGTAGCTATCATCAGAGAAAGACTCAAGGCCGCACAATATCAACAAAAGAGTTGGGATGACTTAAAAATGGACCGCTAGAATTTGAAGTTGATGAAAAGCTCATGTGTAGTCTGACTCATGAAAGGATTATTCCGATTCAACAAGGTAGGGAAACAAAATCCAAGATACGTCAGACAATTCGCGATTCTAGGAAAAGTAGTAACCTTAGCGTATAGACTGCATTGCAACTAAATATTTCAACAAACCACAAAGTTTTTCACATTCCAAAATATATTACTGACTTGATCCATATTCTTTTAGTCGAACCATTACTAATAGAAGGGCGAACTTAAACGAAGAACTGAAAAACGAAAAATTCTTTATCCATATAGTGTACATTGAAGATCAGGTACTAAGACGACGCTCCATTTCATAAGTCAAAGTAATGGTCTGATCATACCGAAAGAGAAGTGACATGGGAGCTAGAAGAGAAAATGTGCATCCAATGCCCTTATTTTTTAGGACCAAGAAAAAACAAGTTTTAAGGACGAAACTTCCAATAAAAAGGATGAGATGTGTGACTCGGATTTTTTGATGCACAAATCACCTCAATGAACTCGAAACTTAGCAAACTTAAAAGTCTCGTATGATTGCTATTCATGAACATGAAACCCTTAGCTCATGGGCTCGATATTTCAGCTCAAAAATCTCAATGAAATGTTATATTAATAATCAAATTAAATGCAGCTACCATTTTGAGCTAAGAGTTAAAAAAAAGTGTAATAAGTGGCTTTTTAGATGATCTAGGTGACTCCTAAAATACAACTTTGACCACTATTATCATCCAATGCAAGGTTCCTTTGACTTCCCTTTGATCTACCACTTTGTACCCCATAATCACCTTGCATATTCTGAAAAAATGACAAACCAAAATCCTACACCACACAATAAAATTTATCACCCTTTAAGCAAGAAAAGGCTGCCATTTTCGAGCGACTATTCTACCAATCTCGAAGTGTTTAATGAGAACTTATGTCCAAACTTGATAGGTCTAGTAGAAAGAAAACCTGAGCAAGGTTCCGTCCAAGTTCAAGTTCGGTTCGACACCTAAAAGCAAGGGTTGTACACATTTTGATCCAAAAACAGTAAAGAGGTTTATATATGTTTTAAAATCTATTTATGTTTTAAATTCGACCGAATCACCATATGTTTTGTTATTCATGTTTTGTTATTCTTCGTTTCCTTTGCTTCTACACATTATGTTCCAATTTGTTACGCTCGTCTCATCATGCTCCGAATTTGAAAAACAATGTTAGGATTCGAATTAGAAGTGGAAGGAATTTCTAAAGTTTGATAAGTTTTGTTATGACTCCCACACAATGGGTATAAAACCATGGTATTGACCACACACGGTGTGTATAAAACCGTGGTATGGCCTCACCCCATATATGAGTAACATATTGGGGAAAATGATCAGTAACCATGACGAGATGAATTTCAGTGCTATATCTATTTCTGTTATGATATGATATAGTTATTAGTTAAGTTTTGAAATCTGTCTATTCTGAGTTTTGATCTCTGTTGCGAGATGTTATGGATGAAGAACATGTGGACGAGGAAGAACATTAATTCTAGGGATGGTGAGGAAGCACTTAGTTCGAGGATCGAGTTTCCATTTTAATTAAGTGGTAATTTGCTTCCGCATTTCAGTATGTTTTTGTGCAGTCTACTTCCTCACTCTTTTGATTATGCGACAACAATCTTTTATGAAATACACTAGTTTGGCTATTTGATTTACTATGATGCTTATTGTTTTCAAAGAAAATTGTTAAATAATGCTGGTGTCATGAACTCCGGTCATGGGCGTGACATCAATAATAATAAAGTAAATATATAAAAATACTATTTATGAAATAAAGCAGCCAAGTTTTACATAATCAGTCTACAACACACGGCAATTTATTGGAATAAAAATAGATACAACATTACAAGGCCAATTGCTTGGCTACACACTACTAAATGCCAGCACCTTAATTATGTGCTCAAATTGCCTCAAAAGCTTCAGATCTTTAATTTCTCCAATGCATTCTTCCCTCGACTAGTGATACTTTGTTGGAGTTTGACATAATCTTTATATGTGACGGACCGGTATTGGCAGTCGGTCTCGTTAACCAACGGGGCTGCAGGCTTAACAATCGTAGACATTTCTGGCCCGTGGCCTACGGCCACCGAAATCCTGGTTTTGTGCTGGTTCACCGTTGCTCGATGCTCGATACTCTTATACCTTCCATTGCTCAGTATCTGTAGAGATGATATACAAACCACATATATACAATTTTAGAATAATTTAAAATAAAATATGATGACTATCGCTGGTACTGATCCCATCACTTCTCGTAGTAACATTATAATTACCTCCAAATAATCTCCGACGTTGACGACAAATGTGTATGGGACATCATGGACAGAAACCCATGCACCGTCATGTTTGATTTGTAATCCCTCCACTCCATTTTCCATCAAAATTGTTAGCCCACCATGATCAGAATGAGCTGCAAGCCCTAAGGTTTTGTTTGGCTCGGGGCACGGCGGATAGTAGTTGCAAGCAAGGATTTGGACTCCTTCCCCAAGTGATCTCTCAAAGTAGTCTTCCTCTAGTCCTAAACTTTGTGATATGGCACCACCTAGCTTCATTGTCAACTTCCATATTTCCACTAAATATGCCTTTGCAACATCTCTAAAATCACATATGAAAGAAGATTATAAGTAAGGCAACTCATATGATTTGATTTAATTTATAAGTATTTTGATAACATAATTTGTTTCCATTAAACATTTTTTTTAACTTATTTGATTCCATACAGCATAATTTAATTATCTCAAGGCTTAGTAGATCTACATAAATTTTTTTTAAATTTTTTTTATATAAATATATAAAAGTCAGTTTCTTGGAAACTAAATAAAATATATTCTAATGTATAGTAACTTTGTAAAATTAATAGGTTAGTATGATTAAAAAAATATTTATTGTACAAAAAACTAATTCCAATAAATTGCACAATTAAAGATTTAAAACATGTACAACACATATATTTATTTTAAAACATAGATGTATTTTGCATATTTAAATTTAAAAAATGCAAAGAATAAAAATAAATAAAAAAATGTGTTAATTACATTTTAAATTATGTGTTTAAATTAAAATAATTTTTTTTGAATTTTATTTAATTTTCTTTAAAAAAAATTTAAAAAAAATCGAAATTAGGTTAATCGGGTTGAACAGGTTGATCGAGTTGATTCAGGTTCGAGTTAAGTGTTTTCGGGTTGGCTCAAGTTCGGATTGAGTAATTTTTGAATAGTACTATTTCTTAACCGGACCCAACCAACCCGAATTGACAACTTTGCTATGTAGTGCAGATAACAATCTCTTAATAAAAGTAATTCTACCGATTGTAATAATTAGTTATTGAATAAATAAAAAAAATTATTAACATATAGCTTTAACAATAAGCAAAACACTCACTAAATTTAATAATTTATATTAATGAGTACTTCGGTTTGATGTTTGGAACCAAAATTTATGTGTGTCGGTGTAAATAATGTGGTGTGTGGATTATTTGTCCCGCCAATCCTCCAGGTGGGACAATTAAATTGGGTAAATTTGTAGAAAGCCCCTAAATCAAACAACTCTTGTCCCTAACTCCTTGGTAAGAGAAAAGTTTTGCAAATATACCAAAATTAACCTTCTTCCTTATTTGATTTTAATTGATCATCGCACTTTCGAAATGGTATCAGAGCCTATAGGTTGATTTATTTCAAACACAATATTTATTATTATAAAGAAACGAAATGTTTGAGGAGGAGAATTTCGAAAATTATGAATCCGAACTAAGGTTCGAGAAAAATAATTTACAAGGATTATTCCAATATCTTGGAATATACACAAGAACATCTAACTATTGTTAGATATCCAGATCAGAAAGGGAATCCTCAGCACCCTCAGGTAAACTGATGATTCAATCTAATAAGTTTATGGAAATAATACCAGATTCCTCTAAGCTCTCTTTAGATCTTAGAGAAATTCAGAAGACAGTACAAAATTATGGCAACATGTTATACTTTGTACCGCAACGAGTANTTTGTGCCTCAACGAGTTGAGAAAATCCTTGAAAACCAGGAAGAAATTCTTGGAATAATAAAAGATATCTAAACAAGAATTCAAAAACTAGAACAACAACCAAGTTCTAGTAGGAGAACTTTAGGAGGATGGTTACCGCCATCATTTGGTACTGAGCCCTTGTTACATCAACAAGGAAAAGCCAGAGTGGTGTCAAAACCTTTGACTGAAGAAGAAAAGATGATCAATCTAATTAAGTCTGTCTCAAAAAAGAAATTAATCTGATGACAACTTTAGAAAGGATTAGTATGGAGGATCTACAAGAGCTTGCGGAATCTTTCGCGAATCTCAAAGTTGTAGATCTGAAGAAGAACACAGCAGGAGGTGAAACACCTGCTATAACTTGGTCATCTTTTCAGGAACCACCAAGAGAAAGTATGGGATCTCAAAATGCAAACATCAGAGAATCTCAATCTGATTTTCCTACTGGTGGAGGATCACACCCAGCGGGAACAAGGACAAGGAGAAATCAAATTCTCTTGCACCAAACACCCTATGGGAAAACTGTTTTAGATCCTATACATTCTTACGAGGTTATGCTTAACCTTGATGTATTAGATTTCAAAAACAGAGAAGATCTCATAGATGACTGGACATCTGCTATGAAAATCGCGGCAGGAACACTAGATCTTAACATAGAAGGATTCATTAAACTTTTAGAAATGAGTCTTATGGGATCAGTGAAAATTGCTTGGGACATGACTTTGATGGAAATCAAAGAGTCAGTCCTAGCTAATGAATCTCTCAGTGAGATCGCTGGAAAAATGGCTACCCTATTTAAAGCACAATTTATAGGGGTTGACTATTTTAACAGTCAAGATACAGAGAAGAGAAAAAATTATACTCAAGCTCTGTATAGTCTTGAATTACATGATATATGTTTGGTGGATGAATACATCATGTTATTCACTAAATATAGATGGAATTCAGGAGTCGAAGAAAATATAGCGATGCAGCTATTCTTCGCCAAGATGCCAAGTCCCTGGAGAGAAATGCTCATAAGGGAATATGTACTTGGAAATCCAGATACATTGGCACGAAGAGCCACTTTCCTTAAAGGAAAATTGTCAGAATGGTGCCATTTGGCAGCATTACAAAAGAATTACAAATGATTAAGGGGTATTAACAAATGTACTCCTTTGTGTTGTAAGGAAAATGATCTTACAATAATTATTGGGAGTAAACCACAAAAGTATAAAAGGAAAATTTTCAGGACTCATCCTTATGCAAGAAGTGGAAGAAGTTCTTGGAAACCAAGAACAGTATAGTCTAGACAGAAGGCCAGATCTTACAAATCTGGACAAAGAAGTGGACCATCAAGAAGTAGGACATCCTCCCAAGCATCGAGTACCTCTCGAAGCACAGGAAGAACACCTACAAAGAAAAATTTCAGAAGAGCCCATACCCGAGCTAATGAAAGTTTTAAGGACTGTAATTGTTGGACATGTGGAGCAAGAGGTCATATCTCGACCAATTGTCCAGAAAATGAAAAAAGAGGTATTAAACGCTTCGATCCAACTCCAAATATTGAAGAAACAGTTTATTATCAAGATCTTATTCAGGTATACCGATTTGAGGATATTGCCTCAGATGAGAGTATATATGAAGAAGAAGTCCTAAGTCAAAGAGAATCCGATGGATCTGAATCAGAATCTGATTTGAGATGAGGTGTTTTGATACGAAACACATGAGGATTTGTTTGGTTTCTTTAGCCAGACAACAATATCTCATAACATGGTCCAAAGGATCATGAAAGACAATCATAGTTTACAGAAATATCAAAGATTCTCTACAGGACATGTAGAAAAGTTCTTAGAAAATCTTGGCCTAAGAAATAGAAAGCATCATCTAATCTATAAAGTTTCAAGAAGTGAAATGACAATCCCAATGGAACTTACTGGCAATAGAATGGAGATGCAATTAATTCTTTTTGAAGAAATTAAGGAGAAATTACAAAAACTCAAGGTAGAAGTAGCAAGGACAATGTCCTGGATTCATATTGGAGCAATCCAGATTATGATAAAAGCTACTTTTAAAGAATGTATAGATTCACCCATTGATATTGCTATCTGCGATAAAAGAATGGGGAACCTTCAAGATTCAGATCTCAGGAAATCTCTGTGCAGGAAAAATTATAGGAGTAATATATCCAAGGATAGCCTACAACCTAGCAGATCGTAGGAGTAATATATCCAAGGATAGCCTACAACCTAGCAGATCGAGATTTCAGCCGAGCCTTGACTTTACATCAAAATTTCAAGGAGAAAAGGCTGATGAAAGAAGGTAATAGACCATATTCTATTACCTATTAGATTTCATATGCTCTATCTAATACACATCATTCAGCATTGTTTATTAGAAATGAGTTCATTGAGATACCAGAGATATTTGGAAAAGTTGCTCAGGCAATTTATCCAGAACGAGTTGAGTTTCCGGTAATACAGGAAACAGATATCCAAATACCAGACAAATCGATCCTACAGAGGAATCAAAGTCTTAGATTGGATTCAAGAAGACTATCTTTTCAAGGAGATAAGATCACAAGTTACAGGTGGGGAAAAACCCCTTTCCAAGAAACCCAACAGGAGCTAAAAAGCTTTTCAACAATAGGAAAGCTTAGATGCCCAGAAGGGTGGAAGGAAATCGAAATAGTATTTGATATTACAAAACAAAGTAATCAATTTCCTTGTAATACCATTTACCATTTAGAACAACCTATGATAGGAACTTACCAAGGAATGATCCAATTTGGAGAATTGGAATTCCATATCACAGGAGTTCCAGGGAAAGAACCAAATCAATTGGTTCTTGGACTAGAATTTCTCGAAGAACATAAACTTTAGAAACGACTAGAGTATGGAATAGAATTTATGGCAGAAGATAAGATGTGGAAAATCCAATGACCACAAGTCCATTCTCAATATACATTCAAGTAGGAATGTTGTATGAACAATATAAGGCAGAAGACTTTGCTGCTTATATTGATTCAGGAGCTGGAATTTGTACAGCCAAGCGGGGAGTTTTTTAAAATAATTTTGAAGAAGAATTACCCAAGATTGCTGGAAGAGATTTTTCCAGAAGAATCTTGATCTTATGTAAAGGGATTAAGATGACTGAAATCATGATTGGAGGTGCTGGGCAAACACCTTGGTACAAGGTGAAAACACCACCAATTTATTTTCATGATATAAGAGCTGACATTTTGCTAGGAAACAATCTCCTACAAATGTTCAAGTCTTATACTCAAGAAAATGAGACTCAAAGATTAGTGTTTACAACTTCTTGTAATCACAAAATTATAGTCCAGAGACTAAGAGAGGCATTTTACCACAAATTGCCAATCCAGTTTCGCAGCAAGCGTGGTGATTCAGGACAACTTCTGAACCCAAAAATGAAAGATTCTAGACGGTTTGGAGAAACTATGCTCCAGCTTAGAGCTGACAAAGAGCTCCAACCGAAAGAAATAGAATGCCTTAAGATAGCTCTACATACGAATGCTCATACGAATGAAGTAGAGTTTGAATCTAAGGTATCTTTGGAAGATGTTAAGAAAAGGATAAAAAAAAATTACAATGATGATCCCTTGGCATGGTAGGACAGAAATCAACTCAAAGCTTGCCTTAAAATTAAGGAAGATAAAGAGTATGGATTTGTCCGTTGCAAGCCTATCCCAATGAATATCATTGATCAAAGGGATATGCAGATTATAATCAAGGAACATTTAGACCTTGATTTAATCAAAGCAGGAATGTCACCATATAGCAGTCCAGGTTTTCTGATAAGAAATCATGGTGAGATAAAAAGAGGAAAACCCAGATTAGTTATTAATTATCAAGAAATCAATAAAATTTTGGAGTTTGATGGGTATTTTATACCTAGTAGAGAACATCTAATAAGTTGCATACGCAACACCAAGATATTCTCTAAGTTCGACTGTAAGTCTGAATTTTACCAGATAAGGATGTAGGAAGAAAGTAAGAAATTCACAGTTTTCTCCACACCACAAGGACATTATATTTGGGAAGTATTATCGATGGGATTGGCTAATTCACCTTAAATATTTTTAAGAAATATGGATAATCTTTTTAAAGATTATTTTAAATTCATGTTTATTTATATTGACGATGTTTTAATAGCATCTAAAAATATGGATGAACATGTTAAACATTTGGAGATTTTTTCCAATGTTTGTAAAAAAGAGGGACTGGTCTTATCTGAAAAGAAAGCAGTCATTGCAACAAGGAAGATTGAATTCCTTGGAATTGAAATCGATGAGTCAGGAATAATTCTGCAAGAACATATAGTAGAAAAAGTGCAGAATTTTTCAGAAAGTCTCAAAGACAAGAAACGACTTCAAAGCTTCTTAGGAGTTGTTAATTTTGCCGGGATGTTTATTAAAAACCTAGCAAAACATAGAAAGGTATTTAGTCCATTGTTGAAAAAATATGCTAGATTTATATGGACAGACGAACACACAAAGGGACTATGCCAATTAAAGGAGATTTGTAAGAATCTTTCAAAGATGGCTATTCCTCAAGATGATGATGATCTGATATTAAACACAGATGCCAATGATCATTGGTGGGCAGCAGTTTTACAAAGCTCACACCAGAAGGAAAATAACCATGCAGATATTGTAGTGGTTTATTCTCAGATGCAGAAGCCATCAGATGGCATATCAATGAGAATGAATTTTATGCAGTAAAAAAGACTTTTGAAAAATGGCCATTATTTTTATTTGCAAAGAAATTCACTTTGAAAGTTGATAACACACAAGTGAAAGCTTTCCTAAGGAATATAATATAATCTAAACCTGAGAAGGCAAGATTATTAAGATGACATGCATTATGTCAAAATTATATTTTTGATATTATGATTATTAAATCTCACGAGAATATTCTTGCAGATTTTTTAACAAGAAATGGACAGCATTGACATTGATGCTATTATCAAGATGCAGAGGCATTTGAGGGAACACCTTGAAATGCTTCAAACCGAGTTCAATAAGTTAGCACTGAACGCAGAAATTACGGGACGGCTTCAAAAAGCGGATAAAAGAATTTTCTCTGACCGAATTACAGGATGTTTACAGACATATACTCAGCTATGGTCTGTGAGACAAAGGCCTATCCTCCAAGGCATGAAACCACTGGTTTCCCAAATGGAGAGTTTTTGAGTACATGACTCTATACCTGGAGCAGGGGATTCAAATACCCCTAGCATAAGTGTTAGGTCGGGATCATCTTCAGATGAGTCGGCTAAAACAAAAATTGAGACTCCGGATCTTTATCTCGAGTCCTCAATTCAACCCTTCACCTCGGGGATTGAAGAGGGATAGATCAACCTTAGACCCAATACTGATAGGGGCAAAGCTAAGGTTGGTACTAATGAAGCTGCGATTTCTACATTTCAGGTTTATCAACAGACTTGAGAGAAATTAAACACAAGAATTGGCATCAACCTAGTCTTGGTTCGAGTTGATGTTGCAGGAAAATATCATAGGGTATGGATGAAACAGAATTCATATACAAAGGAAGTCAAAGCTTGGTATGAATTTGAGGCTCTTGTCTCAGTTTATACTAATTCACCCAGCTTCCCAGAGATATCAGCATTACCAAAATGGATACAGGAAGCGGTACATGAAACTTGGACAAACAATGATCATTTTTCCAGAGGAGATATTTTGGATCTGTATTTTTTTAGTGCAGCAGCAGAACCAGCAGGGAAAGGCGCACACGAAGCCTTTCATTTCATCAAGCTAAGGAAGCCAGATATGAATTCTCAAAAATTTATTAAGGATCCTCCTACAAACGAAACAACCTTAATCTCTTCATTCAAAGAAGATGACATATCTACCAGGAGAGCATGGGGTATCTGGTTCTGTCTCACGGAGATGGACAAAGTCAAGTTTCTATTTAAATTTTATCAAAAATTTTTAAATGGACTGTTCCTGTTAAATACCATGAAAGGAAAAACAACAAGCTTTGCAGAAGACCTATTCGAAAAGAAAAGAAATCTTCTATGGAATAGCAAGCTGTCGGCAAGTAAAGAAAGTCGCCGAAAATTCTGTAATATGGCACATATTGGAAGATGGTCAGAAAACATCTGTCCTGAATGCCAGAACCAGAAAGAACCGGAATTCGGTAAAGGTTTCAAGCCGAGATCTGATCGGAAAAATTTTGCCGAAATAGGACCAAGTGGTGATGGAGCACATACACGTTTTCCTCGGGGACCTCGAAAGCCAAAGATTCTACGACAAAGTTAAAGTGGACATGTGACCAGCCCACTATCATAAAGGAAGGCCACCATGTGAATGGTAAGACAAGGACCACCAATAATCGGTGGAAAATGACAAAAGAACATTGGATACTCTATCTTTAATGATAAAAGAGAATCCAATAAAGAAAAACAAGAAAAACTGGACCCAAAAATCACACTATAAATAAGGGTAAATGAGAACCAGTAAATCACACCAGAACGAAACCTAAAGATGTATTTTACATATCTAAAAGTTTTGAAAAGAAGAATCAAATATAACAGAAAGCAGCTGGAAGCTCTGAGATCGTTAGTTCAAATGTTCAAAGAAAAAGACAATGAGATTACATACGATATCTTACAAGTTCATATCTATTGGTATTGTGGAGAGATAAAAGAAGAACAGAAGTTGATTTCTAGATTGATAATCTAGAAAAAGACATTTCAGAAATAATGGAGGGACCACCTAATTGGACCACTCAACCACTGCATGGTCCATATGCAAGCTGTAAAGGCTTATCAAGATTTGGAATCCGAGTTTCAAATCCGAAGAAGCCTTCTATAAATAAGGCGGGAAGAAGGAAATGAAGATCATCGAACATTTTCCTCATTTCTTTCAACAAATAAATTGTAATATTTCTCTTTCTAGTTTATGTGTTTTTCAAGTTCGACTACTATAAGTAGCTAAGCAAGTTCCTCCTCCTCTGCAGACGGTTTCAATGTAATAATAAATGTTTGTGTTTGAATAAAGAGATCTTTGCTCTAGCCCCTCTCATGTATTATTTTCAAAAAATTTATCTTTTACTGTACACTATAAGGTAGGAAACGAATTAGAGTTGTGCCAAGTGCTGCTGAAGGAATCTGCGTTGGTAACCATCGGTTGCGATCGTGTGGTTGGACTGTGAGGAGCAGTTCGTAAAATACGGTGGATATAACCCGGTGGCATTCTGGTCAAAGAGGTAAATGATTTAATTTATTTTACGGAAGCATGATGGGCCTTTAAAAATAAAGAAAAAATCAATTATTTAAATATAAGGATAAGGGGTATTTTGGGTAAAGGGGGAGTTGAAAGAAAGTTTAGTATATTCGGGTACTGAATCACAAGTCTCCCAATTAAATTTTCTGAACAGTACGTCAGTCAGTCTCGGTCATATTGACCCAGTACAAATTTTTTTTAAAAAAATATTGATGTGATGTCGAAAATTATAATAAATATGATTGATTGATATGTCTGGTGTCTCATTAACATTATGATAAATTAAAACTAATTATACCGAAACCCTCACAATTCGCTTTATTTTTGAAAAAAAATAATTTGGATTCCATCGTAAAAGTGAAAAAACTCGAATTACCAATTCGCGGTCTTGTTTCTCAGTTCCTATTATATCATACCAGAATACTTATGTGACGTCGAGAATTAAAGATTTAATAATAAATATGACTTGACTGACATGTCCAATCTGATACTAACATGACGTGAAACTAGAACTAAAAGAAAAAAGTTATTGCATTAAAAAACTCTAATTTGACAAGTTAGAAGAAGAAAAAACCCAAAAATTAACCTGTAGTGAGGTGGGTTGTCTGGCCAGAGCTTGAAAATACTATCTGGAAATGGATGACCATAATGCCTCAAATAATCCCTCCAGTGAAGCTTATGCGCCAATGGTGTGTTCAGGCTGGTCCCATATCTAACCGGACTCAATACATCCTCTGAATAATATTTCATTTTTTCCTCCAAACGCAGCCCAAAGAATTCTTCGATAACTTCAAACATCTCCGAAATCACTTTCTTATCAATCCCATGATCTTTGACCTAAATAAAATTGTAAAATATTTAGTCTAGGCATTAGGGGTGGGCAACGGTCGGTTTGGTCCGGTTTTACTCTACAAAGGTTCGGTTTTTCTGTTTTCAGTTTTAAATATCTCTAGTCAAAAATCAAACCATTTTATTACGATTCGGTTCGGTTTTTTGTAATACAGTTCGGTTTATACGGCCGGTTATGTACGATTATCAAAAATTTTGTTAAGAAATAAAATTATTATTACTAATTAATTAACTATGTAAACACGAAAAATGCATGAATCCAACGGAATATTCAGTAATAGGAATAATAATAAGGTGTCACCAGCTCGAATGGAACACCAATTATCTTACGAAAAAATTAAAGAAATATTTACATAAAAGAAAAGAAAACGTTGACTGGTAAGTGGTGAGAAAGAAGAAAAGTCGACTGGTGAGTGGTAAGAAAGAAGAAAAAACGATCAGATTGAAAATAGAGGGTTAATGATATTAAGTTCCTAAATCCTAATAGCCCATTATAGATAAAAAAAATCTTATACTTAACAATAATATAGCCCATTATACCTAAAAACCCTTATGATTAACAATAATATGGTCGGTTCGGTTATTCGGTTTTTTTGGGATTAAAACCGAAAATCGAACCAAAAAATCGAATTTCATAAATTTTAAAACCGTAACCGACCGAGAAACCGATAAAACCGAACTATTTAAACCGAATTATTCGGTTCAGTCGGTTTTTTCGATTTTTCGGATTTTATGCGCACCCCTACTGGGCATTGTCCCAAACCCAATGATCAAACATGTAAAATATGTTTTTTTTTTTTTTTTTCCTGTATTGATTTTTCAAAAATTGTAGTCACCGCTTAATCAATTTTTTTGGCTTCGTCCAGTGCATACGTATAGAGCAAAGAATATAAATGCAGACATAGTGCTCACCCTAAAGAACCCCCACTCAACACAGGCATCCCCAATGGCTTTGATGGTTGCCGCCTTCCGTTCCGCGGATCCATCGAGCCCGCTCAGATCTATCGTCGGAATGTCGGAATCGGCAGCAGCGTCCATCGGATTCTGATCCAACTTCAGAACGAATTCCGATGGCAGCTTCTGCAAGTGAGGCGCTGATTCAAGAAGACTCTTCACCCCTTTTCTATAGTCGAAACCACCGCCATTTTCATGGCCACGATGACGAGAGGAAGTGATTGAGTTAATCTTCGCAGTTTCCGAAGATGAGCATTTCAACTCCATTCGGAAATGCATAAAAGTTTTAAGGAATGCCGCCGTTGACATGATGTTTCCAGGTATGGACGTGTTTTGCATGGAAGAAGGCGTGGGACTCCTGACTAAGGACAAATGGCTGCCTGACTGGCGTTGTTACACACCCGTATGCCCATATAAATATATCTTTGCATCTTACTCTTACATCATTTTGTCCTAAAAAGAAGTATCAAAATTATCCTTTAAATTGGTTTATTTTACTTTTGGTCCTTAAATTAATCAAAATTCCAATTTATTCCACTAAATTGATTTTCTTGTTAAAGGGAAAGTTTCAAAAACTATGACGTAATAAGTCGTCAAAATTCAGTCTTAATCCAATTTGTTTTTTTGTAAAAAAAAAACTGTCATTTTTTCCTAATTAATTACTGACATCGCTATAGACATATTAATAATGTCTAACGCTACTTTAACGGTATATGATGTCATGTCAACAATAGCTAGTTGTATCACAACGATAAAAAAATAATAAAAGTAAATAAAATCGAATTATTGAAATTTTTTAACAATTTACAAGACCACAAACCAAAATGTTCCACATATGCTTCTCATTGTTTTGTTGTTAGTCATGTTTTACTGGAACACCGAGTGTGACATTGTTATAATACTGAATTATAATATAGGATGATAAATGGTAATTGGTTAGAAATATCATATTTTACAATCTTTGTAATTGAATAATAAATTATATACCATCCTAATTTTGTTTCAAAATTGTAACTTATTTTTATTTTAAGTAGGTCTCTTGTGAGACGGTCTCACATATCTTTAGTTGTGAGACAGATCGACTATGACCATATTTGACCCGTGAGACAACGTGTGCTTAATCGTTTTCTTAAAAAGTACTAAATTTTTTTTTTCAAACCTCACTAAATCGGCCAAGTTGCATAAACACATACATAAAATATTTTGGAACAATTTTAAAAATAAAACATCCAACTAGTACTATTGAAAAATCCAAAGGAAATAGTCAAAACATGAGATCCTAAAACATTTTACCAAACTCAAAAAGCAATAAATATGAAAAGTGTAGCTCATACTAAACCTCTCAAAAATCTCTCAAAACATAAATAAATAGTCGTAAAATCTTTAACGTAAAATCATAAACTTAAATGCGGAAAATATAAGCGATGGTCCTCGGGTTATGTGCACATTCAGTCCAGTCAGATTAGGCATCCAAGCCTCCCTCAACAATGTTATCATACTCACCTGCATCAATCACACCTAGTGAGTTTAAAGACTCAACACATCATATCCTTGATAACAAATACTGCATATAAAACCACAAGCAATAGTGAAAAATACTTGTACTAAAAATAATGTTTTCATGCAAATGCATAAACTTTAACGTAATCATTTTCATAAACATGTAAAATCATAAACATTTTCATATTATCATAAACATATCCATATCATCATCAACATATACATATTCATATTCCTGTTCATATACGTGTTTTGTTGAATTCAGATCGTTGATTGTGACTTTCATATACGTGTTGGGCGATGGATGCATATCATCATATACATATACATATCTGTATCTAAGGAAATACGATCGCCGGGCTCCCACTGGGACCATAACCCTCACGATATCTCCAAAATATCATCGTGTTAGTTACAATCCCTTCACGTCCTTCAACATGTTATCATCACTTAATAAAAATCATGCATTTAAAACCAAGCATGCAACATATCTTTTAAATGTCCAATAATTAATTCGTATAAATCAATGAACATTTAAAATAACATTTTAACATTTTAAATCATAAAATTCCATAAACGTTTAAAATCAATATTTTAACATATTAAATTGTAAAAATTTAAAATAAACATTTTGACATAATAAATCATAAACATTTAAAATAACCTTTTTAACATATAAAAATCCATAAACATTTTAAAATAAACATTTGGCATATTAAATCATAAAAACATCCATAAACATTTAAAATAATCATATCAGCATATAAAACAGGAATCCTACTGACCAATCCCAGCCCAAAGAACTAGCCCTGGCCCGCCCAAAACACTTCTGAAACTTGACCCAACATTTTGCACTCTCCTAAAACTCACATTAGAAGACTCCTAGTCATCCTAGGTCACCTCCGGCCGAGCCACCCCCGAGCCCAGCCGACCCTGACCACCCCTGGACCACGCCCAGACCCTGATCAACCAACCCAAACCCCTGGACACGAGCAGCCCCCCAACTGAACCAAACAGCAGCCTTGCGTGTAGGAGCTCCCCTCACGCCCTCATGTTTTGTTTTCTCGACCCTACCTGAACCAAACCATACCAGCCCCTCCCAATCCTGGACCACCTTATCTAGACCCTAAAGGACCTAGCTTAACCCAGCCCAGAGCCCCTGGCCGAGCCCCCTGATCCCAGCGCAACAGCAACACCCTACGAGTCCCTCCATGCTCTCGGGTGGAGTCCTTGTTGGCTAAGACTCCTCCCTGCCCCTGGTTTTCAAGTCCTAGCATGGCTAGGACTCTTCCCTTGACCCATAACAGACCCTAGCCATGTCCTGTCCCAACTGCCAAGTCCCATGCACAGTAACCGAGTTCCTTGACTTGTACAACAAACACAAACTCACGTTCCTTCTCGCTGCCCACGGTTCCAGCTTATTTCTATTTCTTGTGCAACTATTTTGGGGTGTTCTAGGACCCCTAAACTTGTGTATAAACATGCTTAATCATATCCTAATTCATGGCAGCCACTTTAACACTAAAAAAACATGATTTTGGAACCAAAATTCAAGAGTTTAGGACATGTATCTTCATGGTTACGAAAATAACAAATTTTTGTGACTTGTTTCATGTAAATTCATAACCAATTACATAATATGGTGTGATGATGAGTAAAGGAAGAATATGACGTGTCTTTGCGTGTAAAACACACGAATTATCGTTGACGATTTGAAGAACGACGGCGAGGGACGACGGCTTGAAAACTCTAGCAAACTTGATGCCTTTTTCCTTCAAAATTTTTTGTGTGTGTGTTGTGTATTTTGTGTTGAGAGGAGAGTTTGAATGTCCAAGGGGTGTGGGGCGTGGGTTAATGGTGTGGGAAAAGGGTTTTGCACTTTAAGTAGCTAATAAAACACTAACAAGGCTTAGGCCCATTAAGTATGTAAATTAGGTCCATTAGTGCTTAATTAAAATATTTAAAATAATTTTGCTTGAATAAGTTTGTGAATTTATTAGCCAGGTTGCCAAAACGTTCGTATTTTATTAAAAATCCAACACTGATAAAAATTACGTCCCGGCGTATAAAATCACTTCAAAACCCCATATTTTCAAAAATAAGAAAAAGCATCACTCATATTTTAAATAATTAAAAACAAATATTTAATAAAAACATTTTCTATTTTTTTCAGCCCTCGGTCTCCGTTCCTCGATCGCAACTCGAATAACCTTTAAAAATATATTTTAATACAACCATGTAGAAAAGTATATTTTAAACATGCAATATGCACAACATAATTAATTAATGTAATTAAAACATTTAATTAAAATAAAAGGAATTTAATAATTGCATGCATGTGGTTTGTGTGGACCTTAAAATTTTTGGGGTGTTACAATTTCATAAGAGTTTTTGTATTTTATTTTTAATTATCAATTGAAGGGAGGGTAGTGGAGAAAGCACGACTTTTGTTTAATAGTGGAGTAAAAACATTAGTTTACTTAATTGGATCACCAACTAATTTTAAAGTGTATTAATTTGGGCTTAAACACATACCTCGTGTGCACTGTCTACAAATATAACGTCCAAAAAATCATTTCAGGTAAATCGCATGCATGCAAATGATTTAAATTTTTTTAATTGTTTTATTTAATTGATTTTAAATGCTTACTTGATGTATATTATATGGTAGAAGGTTTAATTGCATGATTTCATAAAAATTGAAGATTTTTACCCGAATATTCGATGATATGCTGGGGGAAGGAGACCGAGGACGACCAAAGATAAAAAAATTTTCGATAAATATTTTTGAGGCTTATAAAGGTGATTAAATATGATTAAATTTTTCTAAAAATGATACAATCCAAATTATTTTACAAGACGATATCGATTTTAACCGGGAAGCCGGTTTTGGGCAAACAATAGACTTGTAAAAGACCAAAGGTATTAGTTTTGAAAGCTAATTTTTGAAAACTTTTATTTTTCAATTAAATAAGTGTTATTGAGCCTAATTTACTTAAGATTAGTAGGCCCAATTGCTCATAAACACAAAATCTCAAAACCTTAGCCCATTAGCATGCAAATTTCAAAATCCATATAAAAAAAACCTAGGGTTTCAAGAACATCATTCAGCAGTCCATCACACACACAACACACACAATATTTTCGAAAATTTGGAGAGGAAAAAAATCAAGGAGTCTTCGTCGCCTGTTCGTCCTTCTTCGCAACCCACACCAACGATCGCGTATTCGAGCGTTCTAAACGCAAAGGCACGCTTATAAGCTACTTTGACGTACCACTCAAATCATATTATGCTTGTTTTACATATTTTTGCATGAAAAATAATTAGGTACAAATCGTTTAACATATGAATGATTATTTAGAAAGTTTTGACGAATTTCATGCGTATATGAACGTTTTATGATTTCCAAGGGTTAGGCTGCCAACGTAGGGTGTTTAAAGGATGGAACAAGGGTGTTTTAAGGTATAAACGAGGTCTGGACAGTGGCAAGGAGGCTGCGGTTGGGTTAGCTAGACGAACCTAGGGTTTGTGTGTCTTGCACAGATCCTAGGGCTCGCTTAAGGGGAGACAGCACATGGGGCTTGGGTCAGGGCCTGTGCGTGGCTTGGGTGAGATGCTAGAAGGAGTCCATCAGGGGCTGGACACAGCAGCAGCGAGTGATAGGAGTCCACACGCACAAGTACTCTCCCCATGCGTGCTTGCGTCTGGTATGTTTCAGAAGGGGGTTATTTTAAGTTTAAATTTATTAATTTATAGATTACCAAATGCAAGAACGAAGTTTACAAATTATAAATTTTGTCAAGGCTCGAGGATTTATTCTTGGTTTATGCAATATTGTTTAACTAAAAGTAAAACAAAGGAAACCACCATAAATAATGGTTCCAAGAAAATTAAATATTTAAACACACACCTAATATAATATAGTTCCCACTATAGAAAATACCGAATTCACCGATATTTTATATATGGTACCTATGATTATATATATAACTATATAAATATATAACTGCATAAAATAAATGTTAAATTAAATCATTATATTTCATTTAGAACAACCGGCAGAGCCACGCTATTGCCTAAATGAAATATATGATTTAATAAGTTAG
>NC_133311.1:11117605-11118255 GCF_012295235.1 Primulina huaijiensis | reverse complement strand
TCTCCTCCAACTTCAATTCCATGTCCCTTCTTTCAATGCTTTGTTCCAATTTATTAACGAATTTGACTCTGCTCAAAACAGCAAACATGTGGGGAATTGTTTGTAGATGAATTTGGCCACTTGGTCATTTCGTTAAATATTGAAATAGTTATGATTTTTTTACTATATGCTGGTCATGGTGAAAGTAAATTTGTTGTCCTTTTGATATTTTCATAATTTGATCATCTTAACCAACTTTTTAGGCAATCACGTCTTCTGCAAAGTTGTAGATAATTTCTCAAGGATTTCAAACATGTTTGAATCACCTCCATTTGAATTTTCTAGCTTGAGTTATCATTATTTTACAAACACGTAGAAAACCTGAAAATAAAACATATTTAATAAGACATTTAAATATAAACACACAATACTAAAATAACATAATTTTATAATTTTAATGAAACTTAAATTTTAAAATATAGGTTTTAACATATAATAAATTATTAATTTTAAGTTTCATCACACCCCCACTCTATCTTATTACTAGTCCCTTAGTAATAAAATTTATCGAAAAATCACAACCTAGATTCTTTATTCCTTTTATATATTCAAATATACAAACATATTTATTTTAAAAACAAACTCATATACCGATTTATATATATATATAT
>NC_133311.1:11115828-11117476 GCF_012295235.1 Primulina huaijiensis | reverse complement strand
TATATATATATATATATATATTTTCATTTAATATAATAATATATAATTAGATGTGCTTTTATTATTATTTTCACATAATATATAAAGTAATAATAATAATATATAATTAGATGTGCTTTTATTATTATTTTCACATAATATATAAAGTAATTATATATATATATATATATATTTTTTAATTTCTAAATTTTTTTATGATAATATAGTCAAAAAGATAATTCACACCACCCACCATAACATGTATAATATCGAGAATTTTTTGTAAAAGCCTTAACTCCATATTCTTTCAGGTCAAAATATTTAATGGATAGCTGATTTACACTAATGGAGTTGGAATGAATATTAACTCTCATTGAAAAAGGCTAATTATTAAAGCAGATAATTAAATAAATTAATATTGAAAACAAAATAGGAAAATTTACAAAAATAAAATCCCCTTTTTTTTTTCTTTTTTTTATTAACGTGACTGCAAAGTTTTACAATGACATAATTTTTTTTATCCAAACATTCTACCATAAATGTCTATATATATAAATATTTATATAACAGATACATTCGACTACCTTTGAAATTTATCCAACACAAACAAAATTTATCATATTTATAACACCACCCACCATTCGATTCTTCATGGCATTGAAATTGATGGACCGATCTGTAAGGAATCGTCCAATCAAGCAGAGTTCCGGGTCAGAGCCTTCGGTGGGGACAGTATTTTCATCAATGATAATTTCCTCATCCTCGTCCTTTGACAGAGTCAAGTTCTCCATGAACCGTTCCATGGAGATATTTACTTTGGAGATAATTATTTGTGTAAGATCTGGAAGTAATGAAAATACATGGAAAAACGAGGACCTCTCAATAATGAGAGAAAAACGCAGGCCTCTCAACAATGAGAGAAAAACTCACCATAAGTTTTCCATTCCTCTTTTGTTATCATCNTCTGTAATTTGAATATAATGAATATTAAAATCTAGTGTATTGTATTTTCCAATAATTATTAACTAATGCGTCTCAGGTGCATTTTACTGACACCTTACTCGTCATTGAACTAAAAATTATTATTATTATTATTACTATATATATGAATATAATTTTTTTTTTATTTTTATATAAAACAAACTAAAAGGAGAAGAAGAAGATGAGATTTTTCATACGTTAAAAAGAAAAAAAAATTAAAACATACCGTTGAATCACAAGTTTAGCATCACATGAATTTTTTTTTTTACTCTTGGATGTTGGCCAATTAAGTTAAGATAAGAATGGATCTGGTTCATGACTAAAACTTTGTAGTAAATCAATAAGTTCACGTTCACTTGTAGCAGAAACTAACATCATTCGCGAAGCTAATGAAATAAATCCCTGTTCCACAACTTCCGTAAGAAACGATAGAAGTTTATCATAATAATTGTTAACATTTAACAAACAAATTGGCTTATTGTGGATATTTAATTGTGCCCAACAAACAGTATGAAATATTTCTTCCAAAGTACCGAAACGTCCTGGCAAAGCAATGAAAGCATCTGAATGTTCAATCATTTGAGTAATTCGTTCATACACGTTGTCCACTTTCATTTCTTCTCCTATTGTTGGTCCAGTAAGACTGGCTAAGGTAATCGGAATAATGCCTAAGACTTCACTTCCACCT
>NC_133311.1:11112370-11115149 GCF_012295235.1 Primulina huaijiensis | reverse complement strand
TATTATTATTATTATTATTATTATTATTATTATTATTTCAATTATTTTGGGAAAACTGAAAAAAACCGACTTAGATAGTCATGGAGTACCGTTATCCGCCACTTAACCGGGAAATGAACTAGAATCTGCAAAAACAAAATGAAAATATCAAACAACTATTGTGGATCATGTAAAGGCATAAAATCATCTTTAAATTTAGCGACGGTTTTTAGCGACATTATTTTAAAACGTCGCTAATTTTAGCGACGGTTTAAATCCAAACCGTTGCCAAATAAAAATATGCGACGGTTTAACATTTACCGTCGCCAATAGCGACGGTTTAACCAAAATCCGTCGCAAACTGTCTATAAATATCTCCATTTTCGATCCATTTTCTTCCATAACAATTCACACACTTAAAATTTTTCTCTTCTACACCATTTTATCACTTCACACAACACTTAAAATTTTTCTCACCACTTCAGAACACTTAAAATTTTTCTCTCTTACACAATTTTATCACTTCACACAACACTTAAAATTTTTCTCCCTTACACAATTTTATCACTTCACACAACATTTAAAATTTTTTTCTCTTACACAATTTTATCACTTTCACACAACACGTAAAATTTTTCTAACCACTTCATAACACTTAAAATTTTTCTCTTTTACACAATTTTACTACTTCACAACACTTAAAATTTTTTTCTTTTACACGATTTTAGTTTGGATTATTAGTTTGTTTTAGATTTATTAAATTATAAAAAGTATTTTTTTTATTTTTCGAAACAAATTAGCGACGAAAATCTTGATTAATGACCGTCGCTAATATTAGCGACGGACTTCATTGCTACCCGTCGCTAATTTTAAATTAGCGACGGTTTAGTGCTAATTTGATTTAGCGACGGTTTATATAACCGTCGCTAATTTTGAATTAGCGACGATTTTATTCAAACCCGTCGCTATTTTTATTTGCGACGGTTTTTAAAAGCCGTCGCAAATTTGATCTACCACAAGGGATAAAAACCGTTGTCGTTGAACAGACTTTCAACAACACCCTCAGTTACAACAGTTTTAAAATGGCTACGAGCCGTTTTGGTAGTAGTGGCAGTTCTATATGCCCATAATGCATCAGTTAATCTTAAAGACCAATCTTTTCGATTTGGATTAACTGTTTTTTCTAAAATTTGTTTTATTTCTCTATTTGTAAGTTCAACTTGACCATTACTTTGAGGATGATATGGGGTAGAGACTTTATGTGTAATGCCATATTTTCTTAACAAAGAAGAAAATGATTTATTTATAAAATGACTTCCTCCATCACTAATTATTGCTCTAGATATTCCAAATCGACTAAAAATATTTTCTTTTAAAAATTTTATAACAACTTTATAATTTTATAACAACTTTATGATCATTAGTTCTACATGCAATTGCTTCAATCCATTTTGAAACATAATCAACAACGACTAAAATGTACGTATATCCAAAAGATAATGGAAATGGACCCATAAAATCTATCTCCCAACTATCGAATATTTCAATAATTATGATTGGATTTAAAGACATCATGTTTTGTTTAGAAATTGATCCCATCTTCTAACAGTTTTCACAAGATTTGCAAAATAAATGCGTATCTTTGAATAAAGAGGGCCAATAAAATCCACATTGTAAGATTTTTGCAGCTGTTTTATTGGATGAAAAATGACCTCCACATGCTTCGGAATGACAAAATTTAATAACATTACTTACTTCATTGTCGGGTATGCATCATCGAAAAATTTGGTCAGGACAATACTTAAACAAGTAAGGATCATCCCAATAAAATTTTTTAACTTCTATCAAGAATTTATTCTTATCCTGTGAATTCCAATGAGAAGGCATTTTATTTTTCACAATAAAATTTACAATGTTAGCAAACCAGGGCATTATAGTAGCTTAAATTAACTGATCATCTAGAAAATTTTCATTTATTGGTATTTCATTATGATATGATTCAGTCATTATTCTAGATAAATGATCGGCTACGACATTTTCTTTTCTTTTTTTATCTTTAATTATAATATCAAATTCTTGTAATAATAAAATCCACCGTATTAATCTTGGCTTAGCATCTTGTTTATTTGATAAATATTTTACGGCAGAATGATCAGTGTACACAATAGTAGTAGAACCAATTAAATAAGATCGAAACTTATTTAATGCAAATACTACTGTAAGTAATTCTTTTTCAGTAGTTGAATAATATATTTGGGCACTATTTAAGGTTCTACTAGCATAATAGATTGCATACGGTTTTCTTTCTTTTTCTCTGTCCTAACACAGCTCTTATAGCATAAACACTTGCATCACACATTAATTCAAATGGTAAAAACCAATCTGGAGGTAGTAAAATAGGTGATGTAATTAAAAGATTAATTATTTTTTTAAAAGCATTTTCACATTTCTGAGTCCATTCAAATTGTGTATCTTTTGTTAAAAGATTCGAAATTGGTTTAGATATTATGATGAAATTTTTTATAAACCTTCTATAAAAACCTGCATGACACAAGAATGATCGAACTATTTTTACCGTTTTTGGTGATGTTAAATTAGCAATAACATCAACTTTGGCTTTATCAACTTCAATTCCTTTTTCAGATATCACATGACCTAACACAATCCCAAATTTAACCATATAATGACATTTTTCCCAATTTAAAACAAGATTTTTTTCTTCACATCTTTTTAATACTTCTTCTAAGTTTTTAAAACAATTTTCAAATGATTTTCCAAAAACAGTTATATCATCCATAAA
>NC_133311.1:11104509-11112270 GCF_012295235.1 Primulina huaijiensis | reverse complement strand
GATTCGGTTTAAAACCGAGACTCCGGTCTAAATTTTAAAACGAGTAGACATTTTAGTTGGTATCAGAGCAAGGGTCCTGTATAGGGTTGTGCCACCGTCAGTTTCTGCCGCTCAGTCTTCCAAGCCTCTAGTCTGTAAGCTTTATGATTTTAAATGATTTATTGTTATCACCTACAGGATTTCATGATTTACGCAATATGTTGAATTACTATTTATGTTTAACTGTTCCTACGGTTTAAGGTCCATATTTTCAAAACTAGATTAATTGCATGATGGGTTACGTTTTAATTGGACTGTATTCAGATATGCCTCCCAGACGCGAGCCCAGGATGGTTAGAGTGGATGATATCCCTGAGGGTGGCAGAGGGCCTCCACCACCACCGCCAGGGGACCCAGCTACCCGAGTTCTTGAGGGTATGGCTAGACTGTTGGAGCAGGTTCAGCAGGCTCCTAGACAACAGACTGATATTTTTGAGCAGTTCCGTAGGCTCAACCCGAAGGAGTTCGGGGGTACCACTGATCCATTCGTTGCAGAGGGATTGATTAGATCACTAGAGCTACATTTTGATTACCTTCAGGTGAGGGATGGCGACGGGGCCAGGTGCGCCATCTATATGCTGAGAGATGATGCGTCCCTATGGTGGGAGGGAGCCGCGCATGCTGTGGATTTGGCCACCCTTACTTGGGCCAAGTTCAAGGAGTTATTCTACGGGAAGTATTTCCCAGTTGACGTCAGGGGCCGCCTGACGAGAGAGTTCATGAGCCTCAGGCAGGCAGATTTATCAGTGGCGGAGTTCATCCGCAAGTTTGACAGGGGCTGCCACTTCGTGCCCATGATAGCAGGAGATGCCGCCCAGAAGCTGAGGCATTTCTTGGATGGACTGAGACCTACTCTCCGCTGAGACGTCATGCTGATGAGGCCAGCAGATTATGACGAGGCCACTGCCTGAGCTTTTCAGGCAGAGTAGGTGTTGCGAGACATAGACTTTGAGATGCAGCGGAAACGGCATCAGGCCCAATCCAGTGCACAGCCACAGAAGAAGCAGTACACGGGACCACCAAGACAGCAGGGGCAGCAGAGGCCCCAGGGACAGGGTAGGAGGCCGCAGCCGCAGCAGCAGCAGCAGCAGAGACATCCTCAGGCGCTAGGGGTGTCTAAGCCAGATGATAGGCAGCCGTGCCCTCAGTACAGTAGATTTCATTTTGGCGAGTGCAGGTGGGGAACCTTCAAGTGCTTTGTATGCGGCCAGGAGGGACACAAAGCAGCGGACTGCCCTAAGAACAAGGGCCCCACTATCGGCAGGGCATATGTGATGCATGTCGAGGAGGCTGAGGCAGCACCAGACTCGACATTGATTACTGGTAACCTTTTTGGTTTAAGGTTTTAATTTACTGTTCAATTGCACGGATTTTATGCTTGTATGAGGACTTAATAGTGGGATTTATAACTTATAAAGATTTAAGATGCATGTTCTACTCGGTTGGGATTAAGAATTTTATTGTTTGATATGAAAAATTTTAAGGATCCAAACGTACTAATGGGTAAGTTATGGATTTAAAATGCAAATTTTGAACGGTTGGGGATTGATATTTGGGATAATTCAGTGTTTATTCGAGAATTTTGGGATTAATTAACGATAAGAAATCCCTTAAGTTCAATTCTATTAGATTTGATGGTATGTTCTGTCGCAGGGAGGATACTTATTGCAGGAGTAGCCACGCATGCGTTGCTTGATTCAGGGGCTACGCATTCGTTTATATCCGAATCTTTCGTGAAGTTACTAGGGATCATACCAGTAGCGATGGATTTGGGTTTCAGAGTATCGATCCCATCCGGGGATCAGATGTTCACATCTCGGATAGTGAGAGGATTAGAGCTCAAATTGCAGCAGAAGACAGTACAGGCAGATCTGATAGTACTGCCGCTGCCGGAGTTTGATATCATCTTGGGCATGGACTGGCTCTCTTCTCATGGAGCAGTCATAGATTTTCGCCAGAGGTCGGTGGCTGTCAGACCTCCCAATGGGAAGCCATTTGTATTTGAGGCAGCGAGACATCAGCAGTTCCCACACGTCATTTCCTACATGTGTGCAAGAAAGCTTATTAAGAGAGGCTGCCAGGCGTTCTTAGCCAGTATCGTATCAGTGGCAGAGCCAGTCAATAAGAGGCTGGATGATATAGATGTGGTCAGCGAGTTCTCCAGTGTGTTCCCTGGCGATGTTTCAGGCATTCCACCAGATAAAGAGGTGGAGTTCTCTATTGAGCTCATGCCAGGGACAGTGCCGATATCTAAGGCACCTTATCGATTAGCGCCCGCAGAAATGAAGGAGCTCAAGGATCAGATTCAGGATCTGTTGGATAAGAGTTTCATTCGCCCTAGTTTTTCTCCTTGGGGCGCACCAGTTCTTTTGTGAAGAAAAAGGATGGCAGCATGCGTCTATGCATTGACTACCGAGAGCTGAATAGGGTTACAGTGAAGAATAAGTATCCATTACCTAGGATCGAAGACTTATTTGACCAGCTTCATGGAGCCTCAGTGTTCTCCAAGATAGACCTTCGATCCGGATACCATCAATTGAAAGTGAGAGAGTCAGATGTGTATAAGACAGCTTTCCGGACGCGTTATGGGCACTATGAGTTCTTGGTGATGCCCTTCGGATTGACGAACGCACCAACAATCTTCATGGATCTCATGAATCGCGTGTTTCAGCCATTCTTGGATCAGTTCGTCATAGTCTTCATTGATGATATACTGATTTATTCGAAAAGTAAGGAGGAGCACAGTCATCACTTGAGGACAGTATTGCAGACTCTACAGGATAGATGACTGTATGCCAAGTTCAGCAAGTGTGAGTTCTGGCTTGACCGAGTGGCATTCTTGGGCCACATCGTATCTCAGGATGGCATAGAGGTCGATCCGAGCAAGGTAGAGGCAGTCAGAGATTGGCCAGTTCCGAAGAGCGTGACAGAGATCCACAGTTTCTTGGGATTGGCAGGTTATTACAGAAAGTTTATCCAGGGCTTCTCTTCTATTGCAGTGCCCATGACCGCTTTGACGAAGAAGAACGCCAAGTTTATCTGGGGATCTGAGTGTCAGGAGAGTTTCGACAGACTGAAGCAGGCCTTGACCACAGCGCCAGTGCTAGCTATGCCATCAGGGCAGAGAGAGTTTGTGGTATATACAGATGCATCGAAGCTTGGTTTGGGCGCAGTTCTGATGCAGCAGGACCGAGTGATAGCCTATGCATCCAGACAGCTAAAGGTTCATGAAAAGAATTATCCGACTCATGACCTCGAGCTAGCAGCAGTGGTATTTGCCCTGAAGATCTGGAGACACTATCTGTATGGGGAGAAGTGCAGAATTTTCACAGATCATAAAAACTTGAAGTACTTCTTCACACAGAAAGAACTGAACATGCGACAGAGGAGGTGGCTTGAGCTGGTGAAGGATTATGATTGTGACATTAGCTACCATCCGGGTAAAGCTAATGTAGTCGCAGACGCTCTGAGCAGGAAGCACGCAGTGATTGGCCATCTGTCAGTGCAGAGACCGCTACAGGCTGAGATTCAGAGATTTGAGCTTGTAGTTTATGCCAGGGGCGAGGCCCCGAATCTTGCTACTCTGACAGTACAGCCGACTCTGAGAGACAGAATTCGAGCGGGGCAGGCCTTGGATGAGCAGTTACAGAAGTGGAGACGGAGGGACGAGGCTAAGGGCCAGAGACTGTATGCAGTTGTGGACGGCATAGTCAGATATAGGGACCGCCTATGGGTTCCTGACAGTGATTCCCTCCGAGCAGATATCTTGAGTGAAGCCCACAGCACACCGTACTCCATCCATCCAGGGAGTACGAAGATGTATAAGGATTTACAGACTATTTATTGGTGGCCGGGCATGAAGCGAGATATTCTGCGATTTGTCTCCGAGTGTTTGACTTGTCAGCAGGTTAAGGCAGAACATCAGAGACCTACAGGGAAGCTGAGACCACTCCCTATTCCCGAGTGGAAATGGGAGAATATTACTATGGATTTCGTGACAGGGCTTCCGAGGACTACTGGAGGATTTAACGCCATCTGGGTGATTGTTGATCGACTCACTAAGTCAGCTCATTTCTTACCGATCAGAAAGACATTCACCATGACTCAGTACACAGAGTTGTACATCAGAGAGATAGTCAGACTGCATGGGATTCCAGTGTCCATCGTGTCAGACAGGGATCCGAGATTTACGTCTGCATTCTGGAAGAGTCTTCACCAGGCTTTGGGTACGAAGATATTGTTCAGTACCGCTTTTCACCCTCAGACAGACGGTCAGTCAGAGAGGGTGATTCAGATTCTGGAGGACCTGCCCCGGGCATGCATGATCGACTTCCAGGGCAGCTGGGAGCCGAAGTTACCTCTTGTGGAGTTCACGTACAACAACAGTTATCAGGCATCGATAGGTATGGCTCCATACGAGGCACTGTACGGGAGGAAGTGTAGGTCGCCAGTTTATTGGGATGAGATAGGAGAGCGAGCAGAGTTGGGTCCGGATATTGTCAGACAGACAGCAGATCTAGTGGCCAGGATTAGAGACAGGATGAGGACTGCGCAGAGCCGTCAGAAGAGTTATGCTGATCAGAGACGGCGAGATCTCGAGTTCGCAGTAGGGGAGCATGTTTTTGTGAAGATCGCACCTATGAAGGGTGTGATGAGATTCGGGAAAAAGGGCAAGCTCAGCCCTAGATTCATCGGACCATTTGAGATCCTAGAGAGGGTTGGGACACTCGCATACAGAGTTGCTTTACCACCGAATCTGGCGGGAGTTCATAATGTGTTTCACGTCTCTATGCTACGTAAGTACATGTCGAATCCTTCACATGTGCTTAATTATGAGCCACTTCAGCTGACACCGCACCTATCATTTGAGGAGAGACCAACGCAGATTCTGGACAGACAGGAAAAGAGACTCCGGAATAAGGTGATCCAGATGGTCAAAGTCAAGTGGTTGAATCATTCTGAGGAGGAGGCCACGTGGGAGACAGAGACCGAGATGAGGAGTCGCTACCCAGAGTTATTTGGTACGTTCTAATTTCGAGGATGAAATTTTGTTTAAGGAGGGGGAGAATTGTAAGGTCCAGGAATTTAATTCGCGTAACCTAAGCGCATGCAATCTAGGATTTTTATTTTTTTAAAATATGTGCTTAATTATTTTTATGCATTTTGTGCATAATTCATGCATGATAAGATGTAATTCATAAAATTTTAAAAGTTCATGCATTAGGGTTTTTAGATGCATTTCACGCTCGAACGAGGATAGGAGACCGGGGGAATTGTTTTTTTTTAAAAAAAAATATTTTATTTCATGATTTATTTTTATAAATTAATATAAGGTGTTTTTAAGTGTATTTTTCAAAAATATGTATTTTTCAAAAATAAGTATTTTTACCCGCATGATTTTTATTTTAACGGTACGTGAATTTTATCGAATCGGGAGACGTTTCGAGGTTTCGACTAATATTTTTAAAAACTTTCCAACACGAAATAATTTTCGGGAGTGCGTTTGGATTTAACGGGCCTACTTTTAAGCTCATTAGGTTTTAACATCTTTTAAAAATTTAATTAACATGATTATTGTCCACTAACCTTCTAATTAACAAAATCATTTAATCCTAAGCATCTCTTTACCTACCCGTAACCCCCCATCAGCCGATCACCCTTTTTTTTTCCATTCAAAAGTCTCTCGGTTTCAGCAAGAAAATTTCCCCAAGAAGTTTCGGTCCAGCTTTGCTCCAAAGAAAAGAAATCTTCCGGCACTCATTCTTCAACCTCCTCGCGTCTACTACATCAAGGCACGCATTGTATTATTTTTTTTGCATCATACACGCATTATATACGGTTGTAGGTATTCTTGCATTCAAACTTTCGATCTACCCTTGTACATGAAAGATTTTCGAAATTCTTGTATATCCCTTGCATTCTTGGTTGTGCTCACGTTTTATTCTGAAAATTTGTGTAAGGGGGCTGCTGGTTGGCATCATCAGAAGCTGTTGATGTCGAGAGAGAGGAGGAATAGCACCTGGAGTCGAAGCTTGACAGATCTAAGTGTGGTTCTTGAGGGCTGTTCGGTGTAGGTGAATGTGAGGGGGTGGAAGTGGGTTTGATCGAGATTAAGGAGGACTCGGCTGTGCATGGGCTCGAACCCAGCCATGTCTCAGCCCTTGTAATGTCTGGTGGAATGATTAGGAGTGACCCATAGGCACTTGGATGAGGGAGAAGCTCGGTCCTTGGAGATATAGCTTGATAGGGAGAAGGGCAATAGTTGTGTTCGGGTTCTCCGTAGGATTAGTACAGCAGCCTTTTGCTTTGGTGTGGATTAGTTTAGAAGGCCCTTATGGTCTTAAGATTGAGATTTAAAGGCTGGACATGGGTGATAGGAGGTGGATCGAATATTTCCAAAGGTGGGAGCCATGTGTAGGTTGGTGATTGCACAATAAGTGGGGTGGTTGAGAGTTTTGTTTTGTTTTGTTTTTTCTGGAATAGTAGCCGAGAGCTTTTGGGTTTGATATTATAGTATTAGGAGCTGTACGGTGTTGTTAGGATATGTTAAAAAGTTGAGAAAAATTTAGTAGAGTTCGAGCCGATTCGGTTTAAAACCGAGACTCTGGTCTAAATTTTAAAACGAGTCGGTTAAGTTCTAATTTTGGCTTGGGTTTAAGTCTAAGAACACTTATACAAAGGTTTTGGGACATTTTAAGGAGTTTGGTAAGCTTGGGGTCAATTTTAGAGGTTCAGAGATGAAACGATAATTTTTGGGTTTCCAGGGGCAAAATGGTCATTTTGCACCCGAGGAGAGATTTTGGTACTGGCAGCGCCCTGAGCACAAATTTATGATATTTTAAATGTTTATGCATCACATTTATGATTTTTATGGAATTATGATAAATATGTTGCATGTTTGGTTTAAAAGAAAAATTACGTATATGCATGTTTTATTAAGTGGTGAATATGATGATTTTTGAAGGATGTGAATTGGTTGTGACTGACGATGTATATGTATACGATGATATGAGATATGATGAGCTGAGGCCCGGGCTCAGTGGGCGGATAATGCTGTCGCTGATGTCCCTCGCCGCCGGGTACCACGGTTTATATAGATGGATCCATCGAATAGAGCTGATACGATAGAGCTGATACGAAAGTCACAACTAATGATCTGAATTCAAGCAAAAAGCAAATGTATACGTTTATGATGACATGATTTGACACAAGAATGAAAATGTATACGTATATGATGACATGAGATGACACGATTTGACATGTTATGATTTTATACGACACGTTTGTGTTATGTTTTTAACTTCATGAAAGATATGTTGAGTATGATATTTTTCACTGTTGTGTGCTATGTATATGTACTTGTTATTCCTGGTACAGGTGTGTTGAGTCTTTAGACTCACTAGGCGTGTGTGATGTAGGTGAGCTAGATTCTGAGGAGACTGGAGGTGCTGGACTCTGAGTCAGCGGACCTGATGGGCGACACGACCCGAGGGCCTATGATTTTTCCGCACTTATACGATTTTATGTTTTGGAGAGGATACGATGATTTTATACGCTTTTTCATTATACAGTTGATGTTAGGATTTTTACTCGTCTTCATTCCGTATATTTTATTGGTAATTAATTATGATAATTTTTAAATGATGTTTTTAAGTAGGAATGTCTGCATGCGATTTATTTAAATATTATTTTCAAAATGTGAGCTTTATTATAAAAAAAAAA
>NC_133311.1:11100715-11102587 GCF_012295235.1 Primulina huaijiensis | reverse complement strand
TACATACCTCCACCAGATGTAGGAGATTGAATCTTGTTTGATGGTTCGATTGTACCTATAGTGTCCCAATTTTGAGCATTTTCAGCTAATGAATCGAGATACTCAATTGCCTCATTTGGATCTTTATCTTCAAATGTTCCATTACACATAAATTCAACCATTTGCCTATCTTTAGGTGTTAAGCCTTCATAAAATTGAGAAACAACTCTCCAAATTTCAAAACCATGATGTGGACAAAGTTTAAGCAATTCTTTATATCTATCACAACACTGATAAAAAGTTTCTCCTTGTTTTTGAGTGAAAGTGATGATTTGCCTTTTGAAAGAATTTGTTCTATGAGGTGGAAAAAACTTTTTCAAAAATTGTTGTTGCAATTCATCCCATGTTCGAATGGATCCCGATCTAAGATTTTGTAGCCAAGTTTTAGCTTTATCTTTTAAAGAAAAAGGAAAAAGCTTAAGCCGAATGGTGTTCATGCTACAATTTAGATCATTATATGTGTTGCACACTTCTTCAAACTCTCGTAAATGCATGTATGGATTTTCAGAATCTAAGCCATGAAAGTTGGGTAAAAGTTGGATAATACCAGGCTTAAAATTGAAATGAGATTCATCAAGGGGAAAAACTAGACATGAAGGTGCGCTAGTACGTGTAGGATTCATGTGATCTCTAAGTGTTCTTCGCCTATCATGATCATGTTGCGATTGAATTTCATCTTCATTTTCCTGGATGGGTTCTTCCGCCATGTTTTGTGAAAATAAAGGGTTATTTCGAATGAGTCGACCACTAAGTGTACGTGACCAAATAATGCTCATGCAAATGCAAATGCAAAAGAATAAAAACACACAAAAGCAATAAAATATCAAATAAAAAAAATAAACTATAAACAAAATAAAATAGACTTGAAATTAAATTATACTTCCCCGGCAACGGCGCCAAAAACTTGTTGTCACTTTGATTGTTGCACTCCCAAGAGCAGGTTGTCCACAAATAGTATAATTCGGTGAGTCTGATATCGTATCCACAGGGAAGCTAAGGTAATTACAAGTCCACTACAATGTCTTTTTGTTTTGTTTTTGTTTTTGTTTCTTTTTAATTTTAATTGTTTGAATCTTTAATGGGTAAATTTTAATTGTTCAAATTTTAATTTAAGTAGTTGAGATTAAAGGATCCACTCTTGGTATTTTAATAAAGTTAACATTAACGAACAATATTGAAATCCACTTAATAAAATGGTTCCAATATATTAAATAATCATATTTATATTATGTTATAAATTATTATCTTATAAGTATATAATATATACCAAAACTTATAAATGTGGTCAAGTATTTATTGTGCTATATATATTTGTAAACACTAAATCAAGGTTCCCACTTTAAATGGTTGGTAAAACCAAACAAACATTTAAATGGTACCAATAAATTAATACTATGATATATTCATATATAATAAATCAAGGAATCCAAGTTAAATGGTTGGTAAAACCAAACTAACATTTAAATGGTTCCAAGAATTTAGTGTAACATATAGCAACAATAAATCAAAACTCCCACTTATAAGTAGGGTATAAAAATGCTTAAAGAAATAAATATAACATAAACAATAAATAATGATTAAATAATATAAAACATAGATTCTTACCTTTTAATAACCTTATTATCATGCCAAGAGTTTCACCTTATCATCTCAACTTTAGGAAGTTAGCTATTCATTATTCAAAGTGTAAAACTTTGAATATGAAATTAACATGCTAATTGTATTTAAATGAAGAAATAAAGGAAAAATATAGAGAGAAATATTATGAACTCAAAGGTTTGTTCATAGAATGAGGGATATCTCAATACATTACAAAGCACCCCTATTTATAGC
>NC_133311.1:11096653-11100639 GCF_012295235.1 Primulina huaijiensis | reverse complement strand
TGAAACAAAAACTATATAATTATATTATAAAATATTTAATTAATGTATAATTTTTATGTTTATCAGCATCATTTAATTTTCTATAATCAATACACATACGCCAACTAGATGGAATCCTAGCTTGTAATAACTCTCCCTTTTTATTTTTTATAACAGTGATGCCTGACTTTTTAGGTACTACTTGTGTTGGACTTACCCATTTACTATATGAGATTGGATAGATAATTCCAGCGTCTAATAGTTTTAATACTTCATTCTTAACAACTTCCTTAATATGTGGATTTAACCTTCTTTGTGGTTATTGATATGTTTTAGCATTTTCTTCCAAATGAATTTTATGTGTGCAAATTAAAGGATTTATACCTTTTATATCTTTCAAAGTCCATCCAATTGCATTTTTATATTTTTTAAGTAATTTAATTAAATCTTCTTCTTAATTTGGTAGAAGATTGGAAGAAATTACAACATGAAATGATTTATTTTCACCAAGAAATACATATTTCAATTCGAATGGTAAACTTTTTAATTCAAGTTTTGTATTATCATCTTCTTTAAAATTATTTTCAGACTCAAAATTTTCTATCGAAAAAACTTCAGATTGTTGATTTAAGTTTTCTTCTTGTATATTTTCTTCCACAATTGATTCAATTTCATTATCATATTCATTTTCATTAATACTTGGTTGTTTACATAAATTGAACACATTAAGTTCTAGAGTCATATTTCCAAAAGACAATTTCATTATAAAATTTTGACAATTAATTAAAGAATTTGAAGTTGCTTGAAATGATCGTCCCAATATTACTGGAATTTCATTTTGTACTTCTAATGGTTGTGTACCCAAAACAATAAAATCTACAGGATATATGAATTTATTAACTTGAACCAACACATCTTCTACAATACCTCTAGGTATTTTGATTGACCTATCCGCCAGTAAGAGAGTAACAGAAGTGGGTTTTAATTCTCCTAAATTAAGTTTTTCATAAACTGAATAAGGAAGTAAATTCACACTTGCTCTCAAATCTAACAAAGCTTTTTTAATTTTATTTTCTCCAATAATACATGAAATTGTTGGACAACCAGGATCTTTATATTTTAAACTAGAATTATTTTGAAGAATAGAACTTACTTGTTCAGCCAAGAATGCTTTCTTCTTCACATGCAATTTTCTCTTCACAGTACATAAGTCTTTTAAAAATTTTGCATATGAAGGTACTTGTTTAATAGCATCTAATAATGGAATATTTATCTTTACTTGTTTAAAAACTTCATAGATATCAGAATCATTTTTTTGTTTTTTATGATTTGTTAATGCATGAGGAAATGGTGGAGGTTTATTTGATTCATTTACTATTTCAGATGATTTATCATTCAACATATTATTTTTAGAATTTAAGGTATCATCATTCTCAAAAGTATCAGGATTATCATCCTTACTCTTTGATTTTAAATGATCCTTGTTTTCATTACTATATGGATCATTAACTATTTTACCACTTCTAAGGGTAATAACAGATTTTATTTGATCAATTTTTTCATTTTTTAATTCTTGATTTTGATTTTTAGGATTAGGTTGAGGTTGAGATGGAAATTTTCCTTTTTCATGAATATTAAGTGCAGATGCAAATTTTGCAAGAGTTTCTTTCAAATCAGTCATAGATTGACTGTTTTGAATATTGATAGATTCTTGCTTTTGGATAAATGCATGAATTACATCTTCAAAGTTTTTTCTTGGAGGTGTAACATAAGGAATATAACCTTGATGATTTTGGTTATTTTGAAAATATTGTTGTGAGGGTTGTGCATTATTATCATTCCTCCAACTAAAATTAGGATGATTTTTCCATCCAGGATTATATGATGTTGAAAAAAGATCTAGTATTGGTTTTTTATAATTGTTAACATAATTTGCTTGTTCATGGAGACATTCTTTAAATGCAGGTAACATTGGACAATATTTTGTAGCATGATCATGTGTATCACATATATGACAAACAATTTCTTGAATACTTTTTAATTGACCACTCTTTTTCATTTATAATGACTCAATTTTTCTTGCTAAAGATGCAAGTTTAGCTTGAATATCTATATCATCTTTAAGATTATAGATACCACCCCCATTTGTTGAATTATTGATTTTAGTTGTTGGTGGTTCTATTGTGCCTATATTATCCACATTTTGAGCATTTTCTGCTAATGAATCCAAATACTCCATAGCTTCATTTGGGTTTTTATCTTCAAAAGTTCCATTACACATGAATTCTATCATTTGCCTATCTTTAGGTATTAGACCTTCATAAAAGTGAGAAACTATTTTACATGTTTCAAAACCATGATGTGGGCATGTATTAAGTAATTCTTTATATCTATCCCAACATCGATAAAATGTTTCTCCTTGTTTTTGAGAAAAAGTAGTAATTTGTCTTTTAAAAGAGTTTGTTCTATGGGAAGGAAAAAACTTTTTGAGAAATTGTTGTTGCATTTCTTCTCATGATCTTATTGAACTTGATCTCAAATTTTGTAGCCATGTTTTAGCTTTATCTTTTAAATAAAAAGAGAAAAGCTTTAATCGAACTATATCCATGCTACAATTTTGATCATTATAAAACTTACTCAAATTCTCTTAGATGTAAATATGGATTTTCAGAATCTAAGCCATAAAAATTTGGTAAAAGTTGAATAATTTGATGTTTAAAGTTGAAATTAGATGCATCAGGAGGAAAAACTAAACAAGATGGGGCACTAGTTCTAATAGGGTTCATATGGTGCCTAAGTGTTTTTAATTGATCATGTTCTTGATTATTATCATTATTATTGTTATTATTGTTATCATTATCTTGATTATTTGAATTATCATCCATGTTTAAATTATTTTCAGATACTCGAATAAGTCTACCACTTTTTTTTCGACTCCAAATACTCATACAAAAAAAAACAACACAATAATTATAAATAAAACATAATTTAAAAATATAAACTTAATTTATACTTCCCCGGCAACGGCGCCAAAAACTTGCTACTATTTAAAATATAATTCTCTCAAGTGTAGGTTGTCTGCAAGTAATATATTTCGTAAGTACGAGATCGATCCACAGAGATGTTATTTTAAGTTTAAATTTATTAATTTATAGATTACCAAATGCAAGAACGAAGTTTACAAATTATAAATTTTGTCAAGGCTCGAGGATTTATTCTTGGTTTATGCAATATNTAAAAATATAAACTTAATTTATACTTCCCCGGCAACGGCGCCAAAAACTTGCTACTACTTAAATTATAATTCACCCAAGTGTAGGTTGTCTGCAAGTAATATATTTCGTAAGTACGAGATCGATCCACAGAGAGGTTATTTTAAGTTTAAATTTATTAATTTATAGATTACCAAATGCAAGAACGAAGTTTACAAATTATAAATTTTGTCAAGGCTCGAGGATTTATTCTTGGTTTATGCAATATTGTTTAACTAAAAGTAAAACAAAGGAAACCACCATAAATAATGGTTCCAAGAAAATTAAATATTTAAACACACACCTAATATAATATAGTTCCCACTATAGAAAATACCGAATTCACCGATATTTTATATATGGTACCTATGATTATATATATAACTATATAAATATATAACTGCATAAAATAAATGTTAAATTAAATCATTATATTTCATTTAGAACAACCGGCAGAGCCACGCTATTGCCTAAATGAAATATATGATTTAATAAGTTAGTTGCGGGAAAGTAAAAGTTAGTTGCGATAAAGTAAAAGTTAGATGCGGAAAGTAAAAGTTAGTTGCGATAAAGTAAATGTTAGATGCGGAAAGTAAAAGTTAGTTGCAATAAAGTAAATGTTAGATTGTTCGATATTAGTATTAAATCATAATATTTCATTTAGAACAACCGGCAGAGCCACGCTATTGCCTAAATGAAATATATGATTTAATAAGTTAGTTGCGGAAAAGTAAAAGTTAGTTGCGATAAAGTAAA
>NC_133311.1:11011671-11096636 GCF_012295235.1 Primulina huaijiensis | reverse complement strand
TATGTATGTATAATATAACAATAATAATTGATGAAATATTTATTGTATCAAAATTAAACAACAAATCAAGATAACCACTTCAATGGTATCAAGCATTTGTTGTAAATTGATAACAACAAATAATTCATTTTTATACCTACAATAAAAAAAAATTAGCAAAATGAAAAGAAATAAAGAAAGAATATACAAAATATAAACAATCTTACTTCACCAAGAATTCATCCTCTTCAACTTGACATAATAGATTTAGCTTTCCATGAACTTACTTTTGATCAACACTAAAAACATCACTCATAATTTGGAAAATGAAAAATATATTGGAATTTAGAACTTTTATACATACTCACACTATATTTTACAATGAGATAGAATGATTTTCAAGCTAGCACAAGGCCTCTATTTATAGGCCAAATGAGAAAAAGGGTCAAAAATTTTATTAATGCCATGTAGTTGTAATAGTAGTCTTTGTCTCCTCCAACTTCAATTCCATGTCCCTTCTTTCAATGCTTTGTACCACGACTTTAATCACCGAATTTGACTCTGCTTACAACAGCAAACATGTGGGAAATCGTCTGTAGATGAATTTGGCTACTTGGTTCACCTCATTTGGTTAAATATTGACATAGTTATGATTTTTTACTATATGCTGGTCATGATGAAAGTAAATTTGTCCTCGTTTTGATATTTTCATAATTTGATCATCTTAACAAACTTTTTAGGCAATCATGTCTTCTAGAAAGTTGTAGATAATATCTCAAGGATTCCAAACATGTTTGAATCACCTCCATTTGAATTTTTTAGCTTGAGTTATCATTATTTTACCAACACGTAGAAAACCTGAAAATAAAACATATTTAGTAAGACATTTAAATATAAACACACAATACTAAAATAACATAATTTTATAATTTTAATGAAACTTAAATTTTAAAATATAGGTTTTAACATATAATAAATTATTAATTTTAAGTTTCATCAGCTTCACGTGTGGTCTGGGCTTGGTGCGCTGGTTCAAGAAGGTTCATCTGGTTATGAGTCTACCGCGATGTGCTCCGATTCATCTCTTTCTCCCCCAAAACACTCTTTTACCCAATTTTCCTCGAAACTCCCAACCAAAAAATCCAAACCCTCTTCTTCAGTTCCTTCCCAAGCTCTGAAAAAGTGCAAGGGAAAATGCAAAGCCCGGCTTCCTCCCCTACCCAATCTGAGACCCCGGGAGCTCCCTGGTTCGCCTCAATGAGCAGCACTTTGCGCTCGAGGGCGGATGAGGAACTTAAGACTCTCGGCTCCTTACCTTCTTCCTTTCCCATTTTGATTCTCGGTCTCTCTGACAGAGCCAATAACCCTCCTCCTGGTTTTACCACTTTTTTCCGGGACCAAGTTAGAAATAGTCTCCAATTTCCCATCCCTTCCTTCTACATCGAGGTCGCCAAGTTTTATGGTGTACCTATTAATCAGCTCCACCCCAATTCTTTCCGGATCATGGCATCAGCCTACATCCTCTTCGAAATGCATGACCTTCTTATCAACCCCCTCATTCTTCACTATGTCTTTGTCTGTCAGCTGGGGGATAATGTCTCCTCTCTTTCTGCCCGACTCAAATCCCGATTCCTTGATGATATCCCTTCTTCTCAGAAGTTCTTAAAAGGGATGGAAAGGACGTTTATTTTATGTACAACTCCCAGCTTTCCTTCCCTGTTTGACCGGGTTTCTTCCTTCTCTTCCTATACAACCCTCCCTCCCCAAATCATACAAATTTGAGGAACCCTTCACCCGAAGCCAAGAGGGGGTAGAGGGTCAGAAATTTTCTTCTTCCATCCTCATCTCTGAGGAAAATTTAATAACTTACGGGTTGAGTGCCCGGGTAGAAGACCCAATTGGTCGGGTAATAGAACTCGGGATCTCAATTTGGTAACTTTCTTTTCTCGAACTTCTTCCTCATTTTCTTTTGTTTTATTATTATGTAATTATACTGATCATCTCTCTCTTCTTTATGCAGACAATACAGAGATGCAAGAGGCCTTTGCAAAGAAGTGGGCGGCTGAGAAGGCGGCCAAAGAGAAGAAACTGGCAGCTCGGAGGGCAGCTACCAAGAAGAAGAAACAGGCGGAGGAGGAGGCAGCGCGGACTAGGGAGTCTGTTCGGCTGAAGACTCAGCGAGAACAGGGGACATCCCAAGAGGACTCCTAGGAAGAGTCTGAAGACCACGTTCCTCTCCTTCAGAGGAAGCAAAAGGCTGTAACAAGCCCGGAGCTTATCACTACAAAAAAAAAAGGCAAAAGACAACGGTTAAAAACCGTTGTTGTAGGTCAAATAAAACCGTTGTTAAAAGCCATGTGGTTAAAGGGTGTGCTCAAAGACAACGGTGAAAAACCGTGGTCGTAGACGTCTAAAGACGACGGTGAAAAATCGTTGTCGTAGGTATGTAAAACCGTAGTTAACGGTCCTGTGGTTAAAGCATTCGCTAAAAGACAACGGTTTTGGAGTGATGTAGACCGTCGCAAATTTATTAGCGACGGACATCATCCTAAACCGTCGCTAAAAGTAGCGACAGTCTTAATGTTAAACTGTCGCTAAATAGCGACGGTTCACCAAACCGTCGCTAAAATTAGCGACGATGTTATAGGTATGTTTTCCATCGCTAATTTTTTCAGTAAAATAAAAAAAATTCATTTTTAATATTTTAATAAATAGAAAAAAAAACTCACAATCTTACTATGCTAACTATATTTTTGATTTTAAAAATTTATTAAAATTTAAAGAGAAAAAATTAATCCTAATTCGAAACTAAAATTGTGTAAGAGAAAAAAATTTTAAGTGTTGTGAAGTTGTAGAAAATGGACCGAGGATGGGGATATTTATAGACAGTTTGCGACGGTTTAGACTTTAACCGTCTCTAATAGCGACGGTTATTTTTCTAACTGTCATCGATTTAAAATTAACGACACTTTTACAAGAACCGTCGCTATATTTAACAACGGTTATTAAGAACCGTCGCTAAATATAGCGACGGTTAAGGCTAAACTGTCGCTACTTTTAAATCGGCGACAGTTTTATTAAAACTAATAAAACTGTCGCTAAAATTAGCGACGATTATACAAAAACCGTAGCAAGTTTTAAATTAACGACGGTATAGAACAACCGTTCTAATTTTAGCGACATATTTTGCTTAAACTGTCGCAAAATGTAATATTGATAACAAATTTATAAAAACCCAGTTGAAAGACAACGGTTTTTTACAAACCGTTGTCGTAACTTTAAGAAAAACGCTAATAGACAACAGTTTAAAAACCGTTGTCGTAGCCAAAAAAAAAAAGCGCTCATAGACAACGGTTTTTAAAAACCGTTGTTGTAGCACAAAAAAAACGCTAATAGACAACGGTTTTTAAAAACCGTTGTCATAGATATATCAAAGACAACGGTTTTAAAGAAACTGTTGTTTTTGAGCGGATTTTTTTAGGCTACGACAACGGTTTTTGTTAAAACCGTTGTCAAAATTAAAAAGACAACGGTTTTTATTAAAACCGTTGTCTTTGATGTGTTGTTGAAACTGTTTTTTCTTGTAGTGTATCCTGCTTGAGAGTAACCGAGAGGTAGACACGGGCACCTCCCAGGCAACCCAATCAACCCCTCCTCAGCAAAATCAACCATTCCACGAGCCCTTTCAGACGGAGCAGCCTTCCAAGGACAGTTTTTTTCTAGAGGGAGCTACTCCAACCGGGCTTAGGCTCTTCAAGTAGATGCTAATTCCTGCCGATGAGGCACATCTGAAGAGCTCCCTCCCGACCCACAAGCTCTTCGAGGGATCCAACCGGATCCTTTCCGTAAGTCTTTCTGATAATTTTTATTTATTTATATATTTATTTTTTTACTCACTTCTCCTTAACAGGGTGTTCAAATGCTGATCTCGGCCTTCGAAGAGGTAGCTGCGGCAACCCATAAAAGGCAATTAGGACCGGGCCATGCAAGAGCTTGACGAGAAACTCCAAGGAGAATTATCTCGGGTCCGATCTACTCATGAAAAAGAAGTGGCCGGCCTCCGCACTGCTTTGGATAAAGCCAACCAGCAATGGTCACTCGCTAAGGTGATCTGGAAATAACTCAAGCAAATCTGGCAAAGGCCAGAGTTGATGCTAATGAGGGCCTTGTCCGGGAAGAAACCCTAAGGGGGACTATCTTGGTCTTAGAATCAAGGACTGATTCTTTGACCAATGAGGTAGATAGACAGATGTCCCGGACAGAGGCTGCTAAGAGTGCCCTTACTAGTGCCAAATATAATCAGGATAAGTGGCAGGCCTCCTTCCTCCAGTCTTCAGAATTCAAGAAGGCCGTTGATGATCGAGCCTATCTTCTCTTCAAGACCGATTTTGACAAATGCAGAGAGCAATTTGAAGAAGCCGGGCTAATTCCCGCAGAGAAGGAAGAGTTTTCGGACTTTGAACGAGCCACATCATCCCTTCCCAAGGATACCGAATAGGAGAAGGAGGATGCTCGAGAAGAAGAACAGCCAAGGTCAAGCCAAATAGATGTAGAATAAGAATGTAATCTTTCTTTTTATTTCCTTCAATTTTTCTTGTACTCCCAGCCTTCGGGCTTTTATTAATGAAATATTTTTCATTTCATATACTGCATTTCCCCATTTATCACTTGCAATATAATCGGCCTTAGAATAATTTAATCAAGAGCTGCTTGTGAAGGGTAAATCTAAAAATTTTCTAAGTGTTGTTAAATAGCTGGTATGTTCAATAAGTAGTCGAGATGTTGGGCCTTGAACCGGGTATAAATCCATGTACTTAGTAAATGATAGAGGTGCAGAGCCCCGTGCCAGGGTACGGAGTCCTGGGCCGGGGAACTGGTCCTGGGACTTGGAATGGTAGAGGTGCGGAGCCCCGAGCCAGGGTACGGAGCCCTAGGCTTATTAAATATCTAAGGTATGGAGCCCTGGGCCGAGGAATTGGTCCCGAGACTTGGAATGGTCGAGGTGCGGAGCCCCGAGCAAGGTTACGAACCCTGGGCTTATTAAATATCCACGGTACGGAGCCCTGGGCTGGAGAATTGGTCCCAGTACTTGGAATGGTCGAGGTGCGGAGCCCCGAACCAGGATATGGAGCCCTGGGCTTATTAAAAATCCAGGGTACGAAGTCCTGGACCGGCGAATTGGTCTCGGACATGGAATGGTCGAGGTACGGAGCCCCGAGCCAGGGTACGAAGTTGTGGGATTATTAAATATCCAGGGTACATAGCCCCGGGCCGAGGAACTGGTCCCAGGACTTGTAGATTAACCGGGGCTTTGTACCTCACGGGTTTAGATATTCATACACTTTCTGAGAAGAAAAGAACTTTCATTATATCTTCAAACAATAATTACATCTTTCAAACATAATAGTTTTTCAAATGAAAAACATTCCAGGGGCACTTGAGAGAGTGTCCTTGAGCATCCTCCAAATAAAAAGCTCCCGAGCTAACCTTTCGGGTTATCTTAAAAGGTTCTTCTCACCAAGCTTCCAATTTGCTGACCTCTCCGGATGGATTGACTCTCTTCATCACCAGATCTCCTATTTGAAATTCTCGGATTCGAACCCGTTTTTTATATGATTTCATAACCCGACCTCGGCAAGCTTCTATTCAAATCATAGCCCGCTCTCTATTCTCCTCCACCATATCCAACTCCATTGTCCTTCTCTGATCATTGTTATCCGGGTAATGTTCTACCAGGGCAGAAGATTGCCCAATTTCAACAGGAAGAACTGCTTCAGAACCATACATCAGATTGAAGGGAGTTTCTTGAGTAGGTGCTCGAGGAGTAGTCTTGTATGCCCAGAGAACATTAGGAAACTCTTCCACCCAGTCTTTTCCTTTGTCCTGTAGCCTAGCTTTCAAAGCTTGCACGATAATTCTGTTTACAACTTCTGTTTGACCATTTGCTTTAGGGTAAGCAATAGAAGTGAAAGACTGAGTGATATTCATTTTTTGGCACCAGGACATGATCTCTTTTCCCTGAAACTGCCTTCCATTATCTGAAATTAGTCTTCTGGGAACTCCAAATCGGCATACAATGTTCTTCCAGAGAAACTTCAAAATTTCCTTCTCAATAATCCTTGCCAGGGGCTCGGCTTCTACCCATTTGGAAAAATAGTCGACCGCCACCGAAAAAATTTTTTTTTGAGCCCGAGCAGTTGGGAAGGGTCCCACAATATCCATGTCCCATTGGTCAAAAGGGCAAGATGGCCAGATGGGCTTCATAAGAGTGGTCGGGCTGTGCTGAAAATTAGAATGGTATTGACAACCATCACATGTCCGGACTACTTGAGCAGAGTCTTGGCTCATACTTGGCCACCAAAATCCAACAGGCATTGCCTTCCGGGCCAACGCGTTCCTCCGAGATGCTCTCCACAACATCCTTCATGAATTTTCCGGAGGACATAATCCACATTTCCCATAGATAAGAATTTTAACAGAGGTCCCTGGTATGATCTCCTGTATAAGATATTATTTAAAAGAACAAACCTGGGAGCTTGTCTTTTGATCTTTTGAGCTTGAGTTATATCTTCAGGTAGTTCATTGTGAACAATGAACTTGGTCAGCGGTGTCGTCCAAGAATCCTCTGGTACAGGCAATATCTCCTCATCCGTGGAAAAAATTAGCCGGGTAACATGCAATACTTCTCGAGTATTGACTTCTGATAAAGTGACGGCCATTTTGGCCAAAGCATCTGCTTTACCATTCTTCTCCCGAAGGATTCGCTCAATACTCCAATCCACAAAAGATTCGGCTTGGGCTCTTATGAGCTTTAAATATTTTAGCATTCTGTCATCCTTAGCTTCATAAAACCTTTATATGTTGTGTAACTAATTACGAATCGGAGTATAAAATGATCCTGGAGGCTCAAATCTCCCGGGCAGCTCGAATGCCGGCTAGAACAGCCTCGTATTCTGCCTCATTATTGGTCACTCGGGAGTCGATTCTTAGAGCCAATTTAATCTTCTCTCCCGAGGGAGCTATTACCACCATCCCACCCCACATCCAGAGAGGCTATATGCCCCATCCACGAATACTCTCCAGATCTCCTCTTTACCTGGCTGAATCCTTTCTCACAAGAAATTTAACAGGGCCTACGCTTTGATAACAACCCAGGGCTTGAACTCAATTTCATATTCTCCCAATTCCACTATCCACTTCATCATTCTCCCGGATACTTCAGAATGAATCATAATTCTTCTCAGAGGACTGTTGGTAAGCATAACAATTTGATGTGATAGAAAATAAGGTCGCAACTTCCGAGCAGTCATAACCAAGGCGAGGGCTATTTTCTCTACTTCGCTGTAACGAAGCTCTGGTCCTCGAAGGGCATGACTGACATAATATACGGGCTTCTGATCAGAGCCCTCTTCCTTCACAAGTATCGAACTGACAGCATACTCAGTAGTGGATAAATATACAAACAATTTTTCTCAGGGCTCTGATTTCACTAAGACAGAAAGCTATGCTAAATGACTCTTAAGATCTTGGAAAGCCTGTTTACATTTCTCATCCCACCCAAATTGTTGTGCCTTCCGAAGGACCTGGAAGAATGGATAACTCCGATGCATGGATCGGGATATCAACCGGGAAAGTGAAACAATTCTCTCGGTTAGCTTCTACACCTCTCGGACAGATCGAGGGGATGACATGTTTAGCACTGACTTAACTTTCTCTGGATTTACCTCGATTCCCCGGTCAATAACCACAAAACACAAAAATTTACCACTCTTTACACCAAATATACACTTGGCTGGATTGAGCTTGATCCCATAATGCATGAGAGTTGCAAAAATCTTCTCCAAATCAAGAATAAAGCTAGAAATCTCTCTAGACTTGCCCAAGATATCATCAACATATACTTCCACATTCCTCCCCAATTGCTTCTCAAATACTCTGTTCATCATATGCTGATACGTGACTCCCGCATTTTTTAGTCCGAAGGGCATGACAACGTAGCAAAATGTGCCCCGTGAAGTAATGAAACTGGCTTTGTCCAGATCGGCCTTGGCCAGGAGAATTTGATGGTACCCCTGGTAAGCATCCATAAAGCTAATCAATTCATACCCCAAAGTAGAATCCACCAATTGATCAATCCTGTGAAGAGGATAGTGATCTTTTGGGCAGGCTTTGTTAAGATCTCGGAAGTCCACGCACATCCTCCATTTTTCTGCAGCTTTAGGAACTAATGCTATATTCGAGAGCCAGGTAGGAAATTGTACCTCTCGAATGTGGCCAGCCTTCAATAGCTCCCGGACTTGCCTATCAATTATTTGATCATTTTCTGGCCCAAAATGTCTTTTCTTTTGCTTAACTGGCTGAGACCTTGGAATGATATTAAAGCTATGCTCAGCCACCTGGGGTGAGATACCAGTTAGTTCCTGTTGAGACCAAGCAAAAACATCGATATTAGCATTCAAAAAATTCAATAGGTTGACCCGGGTGGTCAAGTCAAGATCTCGGGCCACCCGGATCTCCTGCCCTGGCCCAATCTCTAACATCTCTTGTTCCTCCTCCGCCACAAACTGAACCTTCCCTTTCTCTACTACCCTCCCATCCTTCTCAACACCACTTGCTATATTCTTCTCCCTCCGTGCCTTCTTCTGGTCCACCCAGACCGCTTCCACATAGCATTTGCGGGAAGAAGGTTGATCTCCCCGGACTTCCTCCACTCGACTTCCCACTGGAAACTTAATGTTTTGGTAGTATGTGGATGCTACAGCCCTTAGCTCATTAATGGCCGGCCGCCCCAGAATAATATTATAAGACGATGGGCCATCCACAACAGTGAAAGTGGTCATAACAGTCTTCTTCAGCTCCCTGGTGCCCAGAGTTAAGGGCAATATAATTTCTCCATCCTAATAGACAGCATGGCCAGCAAAGCCAAAAAGTGGAGTTTCCACTGTCTCCAGCTGATATCCCTGCAGATCCATTTGTACGAGGGCTTCTTTGAAAATGACATTTACAGAGCTGCCTGAATGAACAAAAACCCTCATGATGTCATAATTAGCTACCCGAGCTTGGATTACCAGGGCGTCATTATGAGAAAGATTAACACCCTTGAGGTCCTCAAGGCCAAAATTGATAATCGCTTCACTCCTCCTCACTCCTTCAACTTCCATACAATCTCTCAAAATCTTTGACTTCCGAGCCCGATTGGAATCACCATCAGTAGAACCTCCAGAGATCATTTTTATCACCCCCAAGGCCGGGGGTGAGGCCTTCTTCTTCTCGGGCTCCTGATTTCCCCTTCCCCTAGGGGCCTCTCTCAAATTCTCCCGAAGACTGGGTCCTGGCTGCCGATTTGTCCAAGGTGGCAACCTCGGCATTTTGCTTGGTGAATTATATCCCTAAACAGAAGGTGGGACATAATCTCTCCGCAGTGTCCGACAGTCTTCTAAATTATGGGAGCATACTTTATGAAGGGTACATTATCTCTTCTTCTCGGTCCTGGCAGTATGTGTAGGGTGATTCAGATCTTGAGATCTTTCTACACTGCATTCTTGTACTTCCCTCTCCCGGAAAATTTTTAAGGGCACATGATGAGAAAAATACCCGGGATTGCCCCTCCTCTGCTCTCTCTCCTCGGGTCTGGCTATTTGGTCACTCCTCTCTCTCTTCAAAGCATCTCTCTTCTGCTTCTGAGCTTCCTTCATATTGATGTATTTTTCAGCCCGGGCCAAAAGATCTTCAACATCCCCGGGCGTCTTCTTGGTTAGTGATCGAAAAAATTCCCCTTCCTTCAGCCCCTTGAGTGAATGCAGTAGTTCTGGTCTCGGAGACGCAAGAGGGGAAATCCAAAGCAACTCTATTGAATCTCCGGATGTAAGCCCTTAAACTCTCTTCTGGGCTCTACTTTACTTCAAAAAGACTAAAAGTAGTTTTTTTGTACTTTTTATTGCTGCTGAAATGATGTAGAAATACTTTTTGAAAATCCTCAAAACACTGGATACTCTGGGGAGATAATCCTTCGAACCATCTTTGTGCTGAGTCAACCAGAGTGGTTAGAAACACTTTACACTTAATTTTGTTCCCATAACACTGCAGCATGGCCATGTTCTCAAACCGGGCCAAATGCTCCTCTGGGTCATCACTGCCATCGTAATCCTTGATTTTGGAAGATTTATAATGCCCGGGCAGAGGTTCCTGGACAATGACATCAACAAAAGTGCATCCTTTAGTGATTACCCGAGTAGGATTCCGACTCTCCATTTGCCCCTCCAAGATCCTCATCTTCTGCCTCAATTTTTCCAACTCCTCGGCCACTGTAGAGGACTTAGAAAGGGCACTAGACTCCCTCTCTTCCATCCTCACTTCCTCCTCCCTCATGTCCTGCTCTCACTCCTGCTCCTCTCCAGGTTGTGTAGCATGATGTGAAGGGGCCCTCCTGGCTACTGCCTTCTCTACTGCATTAGAAATAATCCGAGCCAAATCCTCCAGGGACAATGTAGTAACAGGTGGAGGCTTTGTGGAAGGAAGACCACCTTGAGTAGAGATGAGTGGATCATCTCCAAGAACCCGGGAAGTGTCTTGATTTGTCCTTCTTGTACGAGCCATGTCTTCGTCTTAGACTCAAGTTCCCATAGACGACGCCAATTTTACGATCCGGGTGAGTTGGGTGAGCAAGGTCGGGGCAATCCACCGGATCTGATAAGAGTTGTGTATAAGGAAAATGAGCAAGGGATGTGGCTTCAAATGTAACCTACAAACAAGAAAAGAACTCGTGAATGGGCGCCAGAGGGGTGTCCGGCGTAGTCACTCCGATGCTTAAGTCAGTAAGTTGAAGATGAAGGAAAAATGACAATATATGTGAGGATATATGTGTATGAGAAAGATCCTAGAATCCCTCAAATGAAATACATACCTGCTATTTATAGGAGGAAATCTCATTATTACCTTGTTTTCAGTGGCCATTTACTAATGATAGCAGGATGGTTGCGCATACCCTGCTTCTGACAACTTATCTGACACGCAAACCCCTGTTCTGACAGTAATGATTGTTAAGAATAAGGTATCACATATTGATTCACTCAAGTGAAGTTTTGTTTTCGAGGTAGCCCGGTTAAAAAGCTTTTCCCGGTAACTTGCATGAGAGCCCGGGCTTCTGGTAGCCCGGGGAGAAGATTTCTCGGGCATCCCCCTGTCTGGCTTCTGAAGAATTCATCCTGCTTACTAACTCTTATTTGGCCTATCTATTTAATATCTCGGGTCATCCATGACCTGGGCTCTTACAGAGATATCACCATATCCCAATCCCAAGAGTTGATATACTACAATATTGGGTGATTATAAGACAAATGAGAAAGACATAATACGAGGGGATGTGGTATTTGGAAGTGAATAAGCTAGTCCAATTCAATGGTTCATAACTGTTTCGAAGAACTTTGATATCGAGACTGGCTTGCAATCTATCAGTGAATGTACGATCAACAAGGCAAGTTCTTTGGCTAAAATAATATTAAATGTTCCATGAACCATCAATTTATTATTGTAATTATATGATTTCTTTAGGATTTTCAAATACCAATTGAGGCTGTTGGTCATTATCTTGTTGCTAAATTTACTCCTATGACTGAAAATGGTGGAAGTGGTGAATCGAGCTATGCTTTTACAGACAAATATGTTGATGATAAGTATAATATATTTGAAATGTAGCGTATTATTCATTTTCTATTGATTTCAAATTAAAATCTTGATACAATTATTTATTACTTCAATTCATTGAATAGATTCAGTAACTCAAAAGGCGAGAAAAGTTAGAGGAAAAATAAGAATAAGAAAATTGCAGCTTTAAAAAGTGTAGAAAAGATGGAGATCGAATTCTACAACAATCGTGCAGAAAAAAATCACAGATATTGGTCGAGATACTTAGGGAATATCGTGCTCGACAAGCATATCTGCCCTATACAAGTGAAAACATGGAAAGAATAGACTGAATTAGACAAGCAACACGTGGGATTCGATGAAGTAGGTGAATTTACTGTTAGCATAGAGATAATAACATATTCTAATATATTTAACTTTTGGTAAATCAACCCATCAAAATAGAGATCATATGTCATTTGCTACTACTTTTTTATGATTATGTTGTTGAAATGCTTTTTCAGTCCTAGCAGAGAATTATATCGTGAGCGTACTTTGGAGACAGCGCCATAGTCATGTCTTTGGTTTTGGAGGTGGAATGAAAAGAAAACATTTTAATTGTTCACAAGCTGCTTATATAAAAGATCTTGAGGATAAGCTCCATGAAAAGGAAGAAGAAAATAATACCATTAAGAGACGCACGGATGGAATTGAAAGTAGATTAGCCAAAATCGAGAATGAAAACCAACCAACTTCAGATGCACCTACAATGTTTGGAGAAAGTGTGTTGTACTACCCCGAATTTATGTTCAGGTTGTACATTATTCTACATTTATCCCTTTTTGGGAGTTTGCTAGTTATGTATGTTAGGCGTCTTCCCATGATATAATGCCCCTTTAACTTGGCATACAATTCTAGTAAATTACCTAAAATCAAGATGAGCTAATAATGAAGCAGATTGTTAGGGACAAGTAGACTTGTAAGATCAAGAGTTATGGATTCGTTAGTTTCTCCCCACGATATAATGCCCTTTTGTGTGTCTCCTTCTTGTGGCCATTTTAATCCATTTTAGTGAATCCAACTTCTTATGAGAGAACATCGCTTTGTCTTTTATGTGGGTTTTTAGTTGAGGATTGTTGTGGTGAAGAGCTGGAATCAAAGGATCATTTAAGCAACTGGAAATTGTGTGTAGGGCTTCTAAATATTTTCTCAATAAAAAATTGTGCACTTGTTTAACATCAATATTCGAGGGTTCATGTGTTTGGTCTATCTGCTTAATTTTCTAGCACTCGCTATTTGTATGAGATTAATACCTTTGATCTAAGGTATTTTTTTGTGGAATTTGCGATTTTGTGTTGACATATAGACTTTATTTTTTAATTTTTTAAAAATTCACTTCACATGTGTTTGACATAATATATCATTGTTTTCAAGATATTTTGTTTACAAACTTCGACATCAAGAAAGTTTTTCACTCTTATTTTATGTTTGGATTACATCTTTATTTTAATTGATTTTTTCTATTTATGTTTTACAGATGACACGCTGCGTTAATTTGATGTCGTGCTTCAAAGAAGAATTCAAGCATTGATTAGGAAATTAGTACATGATATTTTGAAGCAACTACTAAGTGATGACCATTTATGGTCCTCAAATATTTTTGTACTCCAAGGAGTAGATATTAGGAAATACTTCAAATATCCATCAAAATGGAACTCATGTTTTGGAACAAATTGCAATTTTATATTATGAATATATGAATAGATATGGATGTAGTTGTTTATATAAAATATTTTGTTCAAAAAAATTACTTGTTCCATATTTCATATTTTATTAGCAACGCTATCTTTTAATATAATGACAAATTCATATCAAATAATTATTATAAATTTCATCACAATTAAAAATATTTTTTAATGAGGCTAATCAATTATTTAATGAGAGGTAATTTCATAGTTAAATCGATTTTTAGTGAGGGACTAATAACTAATAATTATAGTAAATTTCATAAATAAAATAGCATATAGTGAGGGGTTAATAACTAATAATTATAGTAAATTTCATCAATAAAATAGCATATAGTGAGAGGTAAATAATGATATAATGAGGAGATGTGTTGTCATTAAAATATTATTTAATGAGAGACATGGTAGTATAATGACGAAATTTTTCTTCATTTATATTCATTTTAATGACGGTATTATAATCTCATCATTAAATATATTATATCTGTAATATCGGGATCTCTTTATCGTCATTAATTACTTTTACCTAGGAGGGCAGTAATTAAGGTATATGACGGGAAATTTCCCGTCATGAAAATTAATTTACGACGGCTTTTGGACATTTAATGACGATATTTACCGTCACTATAGATCAATTTTCTTATAGTGATAAATTTTGAGATAATAAATTCAAAGAGTTGAATTTATGAGATAGTAAATTCAAGAAGTTGAATTTATGATATTTAAAATTTGAAGATAATAAATTCAAGAAGTTGAATTTATAAAATATGATAATTTAATTTATTAAACTCAAAAATTGAGTTTATTAAATATTAAATTAAATATATAGTGGGAGGTATGTTTGATGGACTTGTAGGAGTACAAGTCTAACATATTAAATAATTAAAGTTCTTAATGGACTTTGATTAATTAATTAAACTAGTTGGATTAGTCCAATTAATTTATCAAGCCCATTAAAGTTAATTATGGAACATAAATCTTATATTATGAAAATTAAGTCATGAAGGCATGGTTTAAGCAGGAGACTTGAAACCCTATCCTCCATTTCATTCCAAGAGTTTCGAAATTCCCTCACCCCTCTCCTCCAAGATTTCGGCCACCCCTATTTGATCTCAACAAAAACTTCTTCTAAATATTTTAGTGCTATTTAGAAAAAGAACTAATTTTCTAGTCGTTGACCGGATTGAGAGATTGAAAAAAGAAGACTTGAAGAACGTACGTAGGGATTTACAACAAGAGCTATGTCCACTTATATCGGCGTAATTGGAGCCAAGTGAAAATTCACTAAACATATATTACTAAACATCCTATGTATGTTTATTCTATTTAAATCATACGGGTGTCCAAATAATTTGATTGCAAAATAAAATTTTAAAACTTCCGCTGCGATTTGGACACGAGAAAAACAATAACCCTACGCTTCTAATGTTTGTACGCGTCAATCTTATATGTGGTTTCATAGAAGAAAGGTCCGACTTAAACTTCTCTGTTCCGTGTTCGGCTTAATTCGGTTTCTGGATGTTTATATAGGTTGGTTTTACCGGATTTTTCGATCATTTGGGATTGTTCTGCATAGGCATGCAACTACCTATTTCTACCCACACATGTTGTCTGATTGCAAACAAGTATTCACATATGCCCCCAACACATGTTACAAACATCCGCATGAAGAACTGTCAACCCCAGCTGATGGATCTATGAGGTATGTTAATATAAATATGTAGCTAATAATCATCTATATATATTCTTAATTTAGTTTTTAGTTCTAACTATTTTTTATTAAAGTATCTTCCAAAAAACAACAAAAAGACTAGTATATTATCAGCATATAAATTTGAATGAGAGAAAACCCTCTGATACAAACAATATTTTTATGAGTAAATGAAATAACTATTTAATTAATTAAAAATGCCATTTTTTGAAGTCTTGACTTCCAAGTTTAATAAAGAAAATAAACTGGCATTTAGCTAGTTTGACAGATAATTAAGACCCGACCTCTGTATTTTGTCCCAATTGTTTTAGTTTTGAAGGACCTTACACTGAATCTGTAGAACAGCCATATAAGAATCTGTATAGTATTTCAGAAGTTAAACATAATGCGATTTTAAAAAATGCACTGATATACATGAATATATTGTATAACACAAAATGCCACTAAATAGGAAATGCTCTTTAGCTAAAATTCTTGTGACTTCAAGATTTTCTTGGAGACATCCAATGCTCTACACAATCACAAGATTTATGCCCACCACGGATTTTCGCCAGTTCTAAAATCTGTTTCGACCCATGGAACAAACACTACCTTCCCTTCATCAACATCAGCATGTACCAAGGCCAATGACTGCATACAGAAGTAAAGCGAACCAGTCAGCAGCGTGAAATGTAAACAAAAATAGAAAGACGGCCCATGCAGCGGAGTACACGTGAATATAAGAAAATGTCTTATGCAAGATCTGGTAGTTTTAGTCTTAATCTCAGTCATTATGTAGTGTACTACTTAATGGAACATCAGTCGAAGGCAAGCAATTCTATCTGTCACTCAATTCATAGTCCAAACATGTAGGGATGTATATGGCAGGAAAGGGGGTTGTGTGGCCTGGGGGGCCTTGGCCCCCTTGGCATGAAAACTATTTTCAATTTTATGTGTAGTTTTTTCTTATGATGTCAAGTTCCCTCGGATTGGCCCGCCCCCCCTCCCCCCTTTCATGGCTCCATCCCTAAAACACAAGCCTAAATCTTGAGAATGGAAGAAAGAACTAACATGTTCCTTCATATTGTTTACCAACCCCGATTGTAAACAGAACTGTGTTGTTCCGTCAGATTGTTTACCCGTCTCGATGTAAACAGAACTGCATTGTTCGTCATCCAACAAACCAAAACTCAGTAAAATCATTGGCTTTTCTATTTTTTCTTGGCCATTGTTTCAACATATAAAGCCAATATTTTGGAAGGCAACGATAACTGAATGATACAGAGAACTTTAGATTTTGGGATGATGATTTGGTCCAACATACCAAAGGAGCTGGTCCTCTAACAACTCTTCCTTGATTGTTGTATTGTGATCCATGGCAAGGGCAGATGAACTTGTTCTCAGCCTTATTCCATGGCACGACACAACCAAGGTGGGTACACACAGCATTGATGCCATAAGTCGCAAGTGTTTTATCCTTCTCCACAACGAGGTACGTAGGATCGCCCTGAAGTTCACAAAAACAAATAAATTTTCAAAACAATCATATTCTTATTCCATAACATTTCATAACATTACATTAAAAAGACACTACAATTCTAGAGGAAGCAATCAATATTAGAATATATAAACATCTCGACCATGGCCACATCACGATTAATAAACTTGTGATTCGTTGCGTACAATATTACATATGTTAGCTACTTGAAAACCACAATAACGAGTTTCAAACCTGCATCACATAGAATGGACTTCAGCATCCATTAGTGAGTGGGAAAACCAAGAATTTCATTCCAGGGGAAAAATGGAGTATTTCGGGGGTAAGCAAGCAACTACCTCTTTGTCACAGCAGTATGAAAAAAAAAGGATAAAAAAAAATATTTTGAAAAAGCAAACCAGCCCTTTAATATTCAAGAAATAAAATTTATCATCGAAATCCTCCGACCCTTAAAAGTTAAGAAACATTAGTTACCTTCAATCCCTGCGTGAGAGTACGATCACCGGGTCCATGGGTCTTGATCCATTCCGATGCAATAACATCGTTTCCTAATGCATCCTTGGCAATGACACCGCCACCAGCACCTCCAGACCTGTTCTTGGTACACCAATTGGCATATGTCCAAAGTAATTACACGAAAAAGTAGAATTTGAAAGACATCAAATATTAAACTAATCTCTTATATCTAATTTTTGTTTGACTTTATTTTTTAGATTATTTGTCAAGAAAATTTAAAGTATTGATTTAACTGTTTTAATATGTTCTATGATATGTTGAAGATATTGAATGACATTATTTTGAAACATATAGTGCAATATTTAAAAAGATAATGTCTATCTTGAATATGATGCGTTCTTCTATGTAAAAGAGTGTTCAATCATTTTGAAGATTACCGAGTGTGGCCATATGTGGTCGAGGGAGGTCATCAGCTTTAAGTGTTATATTGCTCTCAAAGAGAATAAGTAGTAGTGAAGAAAAACAAAACCGTCCATTTTGTTTTGCGACATCTGCTGTAATAAACTAATGATAATTCCATTTTATCATTCTGTTTCGAGACCTTTACAATTTCTGGTGGTACACACATATGATGAGCCTCTTATTCATTCCTGAGGAGAGGAAGTTGAAAGTTCTGGGGAGAGAACAATCCGTAATTTTGAAGGTTTTCGATAAGGCGGAGTTGAAAATGAGGGGTACTCGTCAAGTGAAGCCCACTGAATGTGTTTGTTTGAACAAATCCTTTTATAATTGTAACTGTTTATATTTAGTGGATTTGCTTGTTAGTTCGGTTCAAAAAACCTATGTCCACGGGGGCAAAGATTACATACTAGAATCTCTCTTGGTACAACAAAAAAGAAGAGAGGAAGGTTAACGTTGATAAATCCTCTAAGTAGCTATGTTTAAACATAAAATAAATAAATACATAAAAAACAGAACTTGATTATATATGTATGTAGCAACACTTATGAATTGTAACATATTTCTCAAGAATCCAAATTCATCAACAACAAGTGGAAGATTTAAAACAACACATTGGCAGAACAACTCTAAGTACTCTAAAAACATGTCTCCCTACTATTAATTCAAGCCTCACTAACCCAATGAAAATTTTAAACAGCTGATACTTTGTTAATTATTAGAACAATTAAACAGTCAAGAATTCATAAAATAAAATAAAAAAACCTGCAGAAAAACAAAGAATTAATCAAAAGGCAAACAGTTTACCCTGGTGGAACAAAGAAGTATGTATATGGCAACAGCATCCCGACAGAGGGCAGCGAAACAGCACCCAGAAGCAGCAGATTCATCAGCTGCCTCTTTCCCATGTCTGGCACTCGATCCGCAGGAATGCTCGTGGCCATGCACGAGACTTTCATCCGCTGACCCTTCCCCCCCGCAGCGCCGTTTCTCACGCACTTCAAAAGGGTCATATGCGAAGGCGAGCTCAACCCATTCTTGCTGGAGCACAACTGATCATAGAAAAAGCTGAGAGGAACGCTGCAGTAACCCGCATGTACAGTACGAAAGTAAGCATGAGAATGAATTGTCGGATGGCTTTTTGCAGCCAATTACCTGAGATGTGGTGACTGGGGACAGAGTAGTACTGGTGGAAGCCATGGGAGCGGATTGATTGAAGGTGGAGTTGGTATTTGTGTGAAGAGTGGCGAGAGATGAAGGGAGTGTGGCCATGTGATCACGACCACAGGCATCTCCAGATAAGGTCATTTCTTTGACATCCACACATTCTTGTAGATACGCCTTGTCGATATTTTGTCTATGTATGATGACTCAATTAAATTATAGTTGAGGAATATGGTTTTGTTTGTGCTAAAATTTTAAACTCTAAAATCTTTTAATATTTTAAATTGATCTATTCGGATAAATATCATGTTAATCCAAAATTATACAAAATTTAAATATAAATTTTTTTAAAAAAAAATTGAGCTATACATGTGGCTCTGCCACTTGTTGGAATTAAAATTAGGCGAAATTACCGTCAATAAACTTAGTGTGTGTTTTGTTTTTTTTAAAAAATAACGGTCTTACATGTATTGAAATAATAATAAAAAAAGTTTCGTGTGGTCTGTCTAGCAACGTAAAATTATGAAACTCATTAAGAATAGTACCGTATATTCTAAAAATGTTCTTAGTCGAATCGACTGTCTAAAATAAAGCATCTATGATGTAGTAGATAAAATTGCCAGACGGTCACAAATTCTTGATTTATAAATCCACACTTTTTTGTTTTGCTATATAATAAATGATGGAAAATGATATGTGTACATAATGGGTTACATAGAGCCTTACATGTAATTATTAATTAATTATTAAATTACAAATAAAACCCTCACCCTAAATTGATAGACTACCTATTCTATTAATTATTTCTTCTCCTATCTCAGCCCTCAATCCAAATCGATTGACCGTATCTTTCTTCTCCTCTCCCAACTCTCGCTTCCAAATCCATATGCGGTAAAGACGAAGAAAAAATTGAGATCATAGAAATATTCTATTGCTTATCGAGACGACCATCTATTCTCTCTGTTTTACATCTTTATTACTGTAAATTAAGGTTAGTTTTTTCTTCCAATTTGTTGTTTCGTTTGTTTTGGATATAGATTCGTAAAAGAGATTGTAGATTGTTTCGTTTGTTTTGGATGTTGTTTCTAATCCCTATTCTTCTCCGTCTAAAATAAATTATAATAATCACAATTGTAACTAATAATATCAGCCGGCCCAAATAATTCAAAATTTCTAGCTTTGTTTACTCTGTTTGTTTACTTTCTGACATCCACAGGTTATATCATATATGTGACGTATTATATAAATTGTTAATTTCAAATTTTAAAATATATAACATCAATTAGAGTGATGATGTTGATATATATGTGTGTGTGTATATTCTAAAAAATTAATAAAATATACCGAAGAACAAGATAGTTATTATACATCCCATTATAATATCTTCCCATTATATTTGGCTCCTTCTCCTTGCATTTACAGGACCCATATCCGACGAAGCTCTCTAATGTCTGACCCAGGTAATTGAATATCTCACATCTCATTTATGCTACATTTTTACATATTTAAATTGGAAATAATAACATAAATAAAAAAAAGAGTTTGTTTAACCCTCTGCAACCATCATTTATTAAAGAATATTTATAAGAATTTGATGCATGTTTTGTGTAGGTGCTTTAAATTCAGAAGATGGTTTTTGGTGAATGTTGCACCTTTGTTTGCAGAAAAAAGTGAGACTGAGCCCAAGGTTGGAATGAAATTTAAAAGTGAGAATGAAGTTTTTGAATTTTACAAGAAGTATGCATATCATGTTGGTTTTCCAGTTAGAAAAAGAACTTCACAGAAAAATAACGAAGGGGTTGTTACGTACGTTGCATTCACATGTAGCCGAGAAGGTCGTAAGTAATACAAGCACTACACTGAAGCCCCAACCAACAAGTCAAACTTGTTGTAAAGCTAGGTTGTCAGCTTGTTCAGATACTGCAGGAGTATGGAGCATTACCGGTGTTCATCTCGAGCACAATCACCAAACTAGTCCATCCAAATCCAGAGTATTTCGATGCTATCGTCAATTGGATGTTCACGTGAAACGACAACTAGAGGTGAATGATATAGCAGGTATTCCTCTCCATAAAAGTTATAACTCAGTTGTCGTTGAAGCAGGTGGATATGAGAAGATGATTTTCATTAAAAAAGATTGTCGAAATTATATTGATAAGGTCAGAAAATTAAGACTTGGAGAAGGAGATGCAGCTGCTATTCAAGCTTATTTCTCCAAAATGCAGTCATTTTCTCCTGGTTTTTTCTTTAGCTTTGATTTGGATGATGAGGGTCGATTAAAAAATGTATTTTGGGCAGATAATAGATGTAGACAAGCTTATAAGGAATTTGGAGATGTAGTAACTTTTGATACAACATACTTAACTAACAAGTACGACATGCCATTTGCTCCTTTCGTCGGTGTAAATCATCATGGACACTCGACACTACTTGGGTGTGGTCTACTTTCTAATGAAGATACAGAGACATTTTTCTGGTTGTTTAGGATATGGCTAGAGTGCATGGAATTTCAAGCACCTCAAGGGATAATCACTGATCAAGACAGGGCAATTCAGAATGACATAGAAGTTGTATTTCCTAAATCAAAACATAGGTGGTGTTTATGGCATATACTTAAGAAATTACCTGAAAAATTTGGATATCATTGTCAAAAGGCTTCCATACTCTCGTCTGTACATAAATTGGTATATGAATCACAAAGTGCAGATGAGTTCGAACAAGGTTGGTTTTCTATGCTTGATATGTATGAATTGAAAAATAATGATTGGTTGATCGGGCTTTTTAGAGAGAGAAGTCGTTGGGTTCCATGTTTTCTCAAAACATCATTTTGGGCCGGAATGTCAACAACCCAACGGAGTGAGGGTATGAATGCTTTTTTTGACTGGTATGTCCATTCAAAAACATCTTTAAAACAGTTTGTGGAGCAATATGAGCGAGCTCTGAGGAGTAAAATTGAGAAAGAGTTTCAAGCCGATTTTAAATCCTTCTCCCAGATGGTCCCTTGTGTTACTCGATTTGATTTGGAGAGGCAATTTCAAAGTGCTTTTACAATTGTAAAATTTAAAGAATTTCAGCAAGAATTGACAGGAAAGATGTATTGTGGCATTGAATCTAGTGATGAGGGGTCTTTCAGTACGAGATATGTTGTTACAGAAGATTTTACAGTACATGAGAGAGTTAAGGAAAAAAGTTTGAAATTATTTTTGAGAGAGATAAATGCACATTTTCTTGTAGTTGTCATTTATTTGAGTTCAGGGGAATAATTTGTAGGCATGTTATTGCAGTTTTAATCCGTAACAAATTGTCGGCAGTTCCTGAGCAATATATACTTCGACGTTGGAGGAAAGATGTGAGTAGATTGTATATGAGAGTGAAGATCAATTATAATGGATGGATAACTACTCCTGGTCAATTAAATTATGAGAAGTTGTGCAAAGCATTTACAGATGTTGCAGATTTGGCTGCAGATAATGATAATGAAACTCAAAAGCTTCTCGAGTGGATTGAAACTAAAGCAAGTGATCTTGCTATATCAAAGTTGGGATCAGGTTGTGGTCGTAATTTGATATCACAACTGAGCATGCAAGTAGATCATGTTGATGATGCAACCCAAGTTTCTACTTGCAAAGTTCTTGACCCAAAGTACACTAAAACAAAAGGAGCCCCTAAGAAGCTTCGAAAGAAAGGTCCATTGGAGAAGTCTTCTAAGAAATCGAAGGTACGATATATTCATAATACTTCTTTAATTAAGTCGCATCAATAGCTTGCATTCTATTCATACATATGTTGTTTTTGTAGGTATCAATGATATCAAGCAAAGAAAAAAATTCTCAACCAAAAAAAATTCAATCCAGTAATGTGTTTATACAACCACCTGATCAAAATGCTGTGATGACTCCGCTCTCTTTCTCACAACAATTAATGGTACGATATTATGTTTTTCATGTTTCATGTTGCTAATCACTCACAACACACATATGTTTGTTTCTTATATTTGCATAATAATTATAGGGTGTTCATCACCATCCTTGGAATATCGATTACGGAGTACATTTAGTATCCAACTACGGAGGTGATCAAGCATCGACAACACCATGCTCGTCAAGATGGAGTTCGAATGATGATGAAGTGATCGGATCTATGGGTGTAATAAATTATGAAGCAAGTTAATTGGACATGCAATTACATGTACTTGAATTTAGATTATTTTTTACAAGTTAGAAGACTCTGGATTTGAAATGAATATGAAATTTCATATTTCTTCAACGCAATTTAATGTGTTATGGTTTTTATGTTCATTTCATGGAAACTCTATTAGTACGTTGTATGTTTTCATTAAGAGATCATAATATTTCACATCAAATTTTGAAATATTAAAATTTATTGTTTTCATGTAGCTCAACTTGATAGGGCAAGTACAAAAAATTGTAGGTGAAAAATAAATTTGGGATATTATCATATCGTCATGTAACTGAAATAATTCTCCTATTGTCATGAAATTTTGTCTAATTCTAATTTTGGCAATATAATAATTTATTATTGTAGTTAATTTCATTAATTTTTTTAATTTTAAAAATCATTACTATTAATTTTTTATATGATTTATTAAATATTGAAAAATATAATATTTATCAAAATATATTTTTTTTAAAAAAAAATTGTATGATAAATCTCAGGACTTGCATTAAAAAAAACAATTTATTATTATTGATAGGAGAATAAATAATGAATGGAATGTGTAGTCTATCAATTTAGGATGAGGGTTTAATTGTAATTTAATAATTAATTAATAATTACATGTAAGCCTCCATGTAACCCATTATGTACACATAGCATTACCCATAAATGATATGGCTTTTGTGCATTTTGGAGCCTAACTTCATTGTCTTCGCATAGTGCAGCTCTTATCGGCTACAGATGCTACGGATTTTGTGCTATAAATTATGGTGCCTTAACTGAAATAGCGTTGGAATATTTTTTTTTTTATATAATTTACGTGCATACAGGTAATTATATATTTCACTTATTATTGAAAGATTTTTTTAAAATTATTATTACTATTTTTTTCAATATTATGGTATATTTCAATATTATGGTATATAATTTAAAATCGTGGGGAAAATTGTTTTATTAGTTATTCAATCATCAAGCAACTTCTAAATTGTCACAGTTTCAGCATTTATTTTTCCTTTGTAGTTTTTTCCCCCCTAATTTACATGTAAGGCCATTTTTTTTTAATTTTCAAATTATTTTATTCTTGTAATATTTCTGATTTATTTAAGGTATTAATATTGTTTGTTGATTTTTTCGTAAATTCCATACAACCGCTTTTGAAAAAGTAATTTCAGTAATTTTTTTAGTAATGTATTATTTGTAATTATGGTTTAACAATAATATTAGCTATATAAATAATAGTTGTATTTATATAATCATAATTGTAAGGTCCAAAATGTGATAACGTAATATAACGACATGTAAATCTAGGAAAAATGAAAAATACCTAATTAAATTATTTTAATTACATTAATTAAATGTGGTAGGCATGTTTATATGTTTAAAATATGGTTTTCTATTAGAATGCTTAAAACTGTGTTTTAAGGGTTATTCGAGACGCGATCGAGGAACGGAGACCGGGTGCTGTAAAAGAAAAATATTTTTATTAAATGATTATTTTAATTATTTAATATATGGTATATTGAATGTAAAATTTTCGAAAATGAGGCCTTTTAAGTTGTTTTTATGTGCCGAGTCATATTTTAAACCAGTGATCGATTTTTGACGAAAATAAGGACTTTTTGGGAACTCGACTAATATTTTCTAAAACTTTCCTAAATTAAATATTTTTTCTACTTTCTAATGAGCCTATTATACTAAGGTTATTGAGCCTAAATTTCTACCAATTATTTTATATTTAAAACTTGATCTCCCAAGCCCTAAAAACTCCCAAAACTCACGCACGGAATATGGAATCATAGGGATTCTCCCCTAGCAGCCGAACACCACACACACACTCACGTTGGAAGCACTTTCACGTGATTTTGAAGGGCATAAACAAAGCAAGGCTCTCACGTCTCTCCGCCAAAGTTCTTCGCGTCTAGAATTGTTTTTCGTATGTGAAACACCCAAAGACACGTCTTAATCTTTCTTTGCTTATCGTTCATACCATATTATGCGTGATTGTACACATTTGCATGAAAAATATGATACCATTTCATTTATTTTTGTTTGTATGGCATATACATGGAAAACATGATTTTTATTGCATGATTCTTGATGTATCTTGTTAAAACGAATGGGATACAAGGTTAGGATGTTAGGGGCTCGATTTACAGCGGGTTTAAGGACTCTTGGCTGCAAAACTAAGGGTTGGAAAAGAAAAGGGAAGGGCTGCACGAAAATTGGCTCTTTAAGGGTCTAGGAGTCGGGTTTGGTCTCTTGGAAGGGGAAGGCTGTGAGCCACATTTGGGTCACTTCCAGAGGTCCTAAGAAGGTCTAGTCACGGTCCTAGATGGGTTGAGGAAGGCTGGTGCGAGGAGAAGGGCTGTAGGCGCTAGGCTTGTTTGCGCAAGGCTTGTATGACACGGGTTGAGGGCTGTGCATGCATGGTTCGCTGGGTCTGGTCCAGCAGCTTGTTAAGGGTTCGGTCATGGTCAACGGATATAAATTATTCAAATACATTCAATGTTACCGTTGGAGAGCAAAGCCTATAAATAGCCGATAAGATCAGCTGTGAAGATGTTACCGAAGTTATTTTACAGAACACACAGCAAGTTATCAAGTTAGCAAGGACAAGCAAATTATTATCAGATATTTAAAGCTCACGCTTATCAGATATATTCATAGCATTCAGGATATATTTTGAGCTCTAGCACAAATACTTATTGTTATTATATTCGATCTATTTTAGATCAATTGTGTTTAGAAAACACATCAATTGTATACTGATAATATTGTATTGATACTAAGAGTTTCAGTTTGGCAGTGTTAAGTCCAAACTGAAGTAGGTTATTACAGTTGCTGTAATTTAATCAAAGTCTTTTAGTGAAGATCTTATCCTTGAGATAGAAGGGGCGATGTAGGAGCATTTGAAGTCTCCGAACATCCAAAAATCTTTGTGTTCTTTGTTCTCAAGTATTCAATCTGTCATTCAGTTTATTTCTGCACTATTTCAGTTAACTGATTGACATTGACTTCAAGATTCGCGAATTCAATTTATCACCAAACTGATTCATCCCATCGAAAAGATTAAAAAATCATTAACTGTTTATTCAAAACTTCCTTCTAAACATTTTTACTCACCCAACCGATCCTAACAAAGTGGTATCAGAGTAGTTTGAATCTTGTTCTTAAATACTTTCCATTTAAATCTTATTAACATGTCTTCATTCAATAAGATCTCAATGTTTTCAAGAGAGGCATTTGACGATTGGAATATCAGAATGCAGGCTCATTTAGCTTCACAGGAAGATTATATGTGGTACGTCATAACTGACGGACCAATGAAGATACTGAAAGCAAATACTGCCATTGCCTTAACTGATGGTGCTCCCCATCGCATCAAGAAACCACGAGAAGAGTGGACAACTGAAGGTAAGAGGAAATCCAATCTGGTTAATGTGGCTAAAGATATTTTATACAAAACTTTGGATAAAATCATGTTTAGCAAAGTAAAGATGTGTAGAACATCAAAACAAATATGGGAGAAGCTGTTTCAGTTATGTGAGGGAAATGAGCAGATAAAGGAAAATTAACTCTTAGTCAATGTACAGAAATTTGATAATATCAAAATGAAGACTGGAGAGTTGATGAATGAGTACGACGAACGAGTAAGCAACATTATAAATGAACTGAATGCACTTGGGAAATTGTATTCAAACAAAGAAGTTGTTTTAAAGGTAGTTCGAGGTCTTCCCAAAGAATGGAATGTCAAGACCATGACTATGAGAGAATCTAAGAACATGAACAAGGTGGAATTACATGATTTTTTTGCTGATCTCAAAGTCTATGATTTTGAACTGCAAACAAGAGAATGAGAGTCATTTACTCCACAAATCACAACTTCCCTTAGTGCAATCAAACTGGAACCAACTGGTTTAGTTGAGAAGACGGCAGAACAACTGAGTAATGACGCCATGTCATTATTTGTCAAGAAATTTGAAAAGTTCATCAGAAGAAATCAAGGTTCCTTCCAAAGGCATTATCAGAAAAACAACTCAAAGGAAGAACCAAACTCTTGCTACAACTGTGGCAAATCAGGACACTTCATTGCTGACTGTTCAAAGCCAAAGAAGGACAATTGGAATTCAACTGAAAAGGAAAGAAGTTAGTTGAATACAGAAGACGATATAAGAATGACAAAAGACCATTCAAGAAGAAACGTGAAGTCCTGCTAGCTGAAGAAAGCAAATCAAAATGGGCAGAGACTGACACTGGAGAGTCGGAGTTTGAGAGCTTGAGTAGCCCCAGTGATGAAGAGGAAGTAAAGTGCCTATTAACAGAAGATGCAGAACTGGAATCAACAAGTGAACATGTATTTGATTTCAGTTCTACTGACTATACATGAGAAGAACTCAATTCCACACTGCATGACATGGTTAATGAGTATCACGAGATTGCTCTGTCATTTGAAAAGCCAAAGCTAAACAAACTGATCTCCAGGACAACAAAACTGAAACTGATGAGTTAGTTGAATTGTTGAGTCTAATAATGGAGATTGCGAAGCAAAAAGCTGAAATGACAGAAAATCAATCCTTGATTCAGCAGTTAAAAACTGAGATTTCAAAACAAACTGATCTTATTCATGCAAGAAACAAGTCATCAGTCACTCTGACTAAAATGCTAGGTTTACAAAAATCAGTTACTGACAGAACTTGTTTGGGCTTCAACATTCATGATGAAACCACTGCAAGTGATACAATGCCAAAGTTGAATGAAAACAAAGGGAAGTACATTACCTTTGTGAAATCAATTGTGGTACATGAATTCTCATAACCAAGTAAACCTATTGTCCAACGGATTGAAAATACGAACAAGGCAAAACTGTATGGAATTTGATATAGCCCTGAGAGTCCAATTGATTCACGATGCTGGTCACCTAAACGGTTCAGCTACAAAAATCAGCACTCTAGGAATGACTATTACAATTATTACAACTGTAAGCCAGTTCATAAGAGATATCGGGAGAAGAATCAGTTGAAAAGGGTTAACAATCATATTGTTTCATCTGCACACAATACACCTAACACACACAAGCCGCGTAAAATAATTTGGAACACATCGACTAAAAAGTCAGTTAGACTGATCCAAGTATAGGTTCCTAAAGGACTAATAAGTTCAGGACCCAAATAGATGTGGGTACCAAAATCATTTATTGTGTGTGATTGCAGGTGACAGGTATAACAAAAGAATCAATCTGGTATTTGGACAGTGGATTCTCGCGACATATGACAGGGGATGCAAATTTTCTATCTCAACTGATCAAATATTTTGGTCCAAACATCAGTTTTGGAGACAACACTAAAGATAGAACTGTGGGTAAGAGTAAGCTTATCCATAGTAACATTAACATTAATGATGTCTGTTGGAACTTTTCAAGTTTGCAATCTTGATTTTGATGCTAACAAAACTTATTATTTTGTTTCTAATAATCTACCTTAGTGCGCAGACAGCTAAAACTGAATTAATCAGTTTATGAAACCAACTGAAGCCATCGGAGATGCCAACTGATTGAACCAACTGATTGCCGAGACTTAATCAGTCTAACTGGTTCTTCAAACAAGTAGTTCAATTGATTGTCCAAACTGATAAGTGATTCAGTAGGAAGATCTCAAAAGCCTGGTCGGCCTATGATGTGTCCAACTGACGAAGAACCCAGCTAACCAATTCAACTGAAGGAGTGAAATCAGTTCAACTGACGAGTCAACTGATTTCACTATCCCAACTGAAGATCAGTCCAGCTGACCAGTTCAAAGCATCAGTCAGAATATTTCAGTTGCAGATCAAGACAAGCTTACAGTAAATGGATTCCAGCTGTGCGAGAAGGTACAAAGCCATTATCCAGTCAAAAGACAATAATGGACGTTGCATCAGAGCATTAAAAACAAAACCCTTATTGTTATTATATTCGATCTATTTTAGATCAGTTGTGCTTAGAAAACACAACAGTTGCATACTGATAATATTGTATTGATACTGAGAGTTTCAGTTTGGCAGTGTTAAGTTCAAATTGAAGCAAGTTATTACAGTTGCTGTAATTTAATCAAAGTATTTTACTGAAGATCATATTCTTGAGATAGAAGGAGTGATGTAAGAGCATTTGAAGTCTCCGAACATCCATAAATCATTGTGTTCTTTGTTCTCGAGTATTCAATCTGTCATTCAGTTTATTTATGCACTATTTCAGTTAATTGATTAACATTGACTTTAAGATTCGCGAATTCAATTTATCACCAAACTGATTCATCCCATCGAAAAGATTCGAAAATCGTTAAGTGTTTATTCAACCCTATTTCTAAACAATTTTACTCACCCAACCGATCTTAACAGATATGATGACATGTAAGGCCAAGGCTCAGTTGACGGGTGAGAGTGTCGCTCATGTCCCCGCCGTCTGGTACCATGGTAATATGTAAGATTGACCAATCGACAAACAGCTGATAAGAAAGTCACAATTAATGATCTAAATTCAATAAAAGAAAACGTGTGTGTGTGTGTGTGTGTGTATATATATATATATATATAGATATATATATATGATTATAGGAAAGGTATATGATGAAAGGAAAGGATTTAAAGTTTATGCATGTTCATTGCAAAGCTATTTTATTAAAAATATTTTTGTGAGAGCCCAAACACAAAACCCCAAAGCCCAGCCCATTTCAGTAATTAGTTAAATAAATAAATAAAAAAAGAGAAAATCATGAATCTTCTTTTTCTCTTTCCCGTAAGAACCGAAAGCTGCGTTTTCTTTCTTCTTCTTCTATTTCGAAATTCTTTTCATCGATTTTGGCCGTTTCGATCATCCAAAAATTAAAGTAAATATATATTCGGAAAGCCCGTGACGAGAGCTATCCATTGATACCTATTTTGCAAGGTTTTATCGTGATCCCGTTCGAACCCGTGAACCTTGGCTCGTTCGAATTTTTCTCTTTTGCCTTGATTTCGTGTTCTTTCGAACTTGTACAACTAATTCTGTAGTTGTATTCGAAACTTGAAGTGTTCTAGGTAAAAATTCAGATTTAATTATTTGGAAATTTATGATTTTTGAAATGTTAAATCGTTATTGGGATGTGTTTATAGCATTAGATATAGAAAATGAAAATTTTGGAAATTCCTAGAAAATATCGAAAATTTCAGATTCGGTACGATTGAATTTTCGAAATTTCAAGTTGTCCGGTATTGAGAGATTGAAGTTAAATAAATCGCTAGATTTGACTTGCGATGAGTTTTAGGAATTTTAAAGCCTAAATTATGGATTTTAGGCTAAATTAGTGAATATTGGAAAAATAAATTGCACTTGATATGAAATGTATTATTTGCCACAGGATTGGATTATTCGATAAATCCTTAAGAAATTTCAGTGGTAAATTAAGGGTTCAGTTGTGGTACGCATGAACTATTGTATTATGACGTCTATATGATGTGAAATTACGATAAGTACTTTGTAATGAGTTGTGGTGAGCTTTATGTGCTTCTGTGAATACGTGATTGCATTGATGCATTTATTTGTGTTGATACTATTAGTGCATAGCATTTCGAGCCTTGACTCCTTTGATTACTATTGATATTGATAGTGATCTATCGAGTTGTTGCGTCATCGATGGAGCGGGTGGGTAGGATTAGCACTCCTGATGACTTGCATGAGGGCTGAGCGGGTAGCTCCCGTACCCTCGATGCTATGTGCATGTATGAGTGGCGACTTGATGTTGCGTTGCTACGTTCCTGGCACGGGTGATCATTGTTACTGTTGTTGATGCGATTCATTTAGACTCCGTTTGGTATCCGTTATCGGTTGTTACCTTTCACGCATTGCATCGCATTTTACTTGATTTTATTTCATGTCAGTTATATTTGTCATAATATTACTGGTTCGTCGTACTGGGGCCCGACCCCTCATTTTTTTTTATGTTGTGGTTGTTTTTTATGCCATAGCAGGTTATCCAGGAGGATTTGACGCGTCAGGTAGTGGTGCCCAGTCGTCGAGTCATGGTTGAGAGTTCCCATATATATATACTATATTATGGAGTCATACATTTACCAGGGAGATGCCCCGTGTAGATGTACTGTTGTGTTTACGATGTTTTGAATTGATAGTTGTGTGATCGAGCCTTGCCGGCTCTGCATGTGTTTAATCCTTGCCAGTGCGGCTATATGTTGTGAATTGATGTTATGACTTTATTTCGAGTATATAAATATTATTTGTGATGTTTTGTTTTTTTTGGGATGTCCTATTTACGAATAGGTCATGCCGAAATTTCTGTAGGCCCAAAATGGAAAATTTTAATTGCTTTCGCTGTTTACATTAATAAATCCTGGTTGTTTGGTCATTAAATATTAATCAGGAGCACGGGCCCCCACAGTTTTACACTATTGCATGTGGATTTATACGTATTACTTGTTATCACGATTAAGGTTTGCTGAGTCATTAGACTCATTAGGTGTGAATGATGTAGGTGAGGATAATTTTGATGATATTGAAGTATTTGATGGTTGAACTGGCTGGACTGATAGTATACATAACCCGAAGACCATTGCTAGTTTTTCGCACTATTATGATTTTACAGTACTTTAAGGATTTTATGATTTTCATGCTTTTAAGTGATTTTGAGAGGATTGAAGAGTTTATGCTATTTTTGAAAATGCTAGCTTTAGGTTTTGGTTTGACGATTTTACGTTTTGCACTGCATTTTGGATTTTGAGTAAAATAATTGGTGAGTTTATTTTAAAATGTGCAAAAGTATTTATATACATGCAAGTATATTTCGAAAGTATTAAAAGAAGAAAAAAATTCTAGTACATTTTAAAGAAAAATGAGTAATAGGCATTTCAATAATGTTGTTGACTTTTATATGAATAATTATAATTTTGTTAAATATTATATTTTTAATAATAATCATGATATAACAATAATAATAGTAATAATAATAAGAAAACTAATAATAAATAGAAATTTGTGATTTTAAAATATTTTTAGGGTTAGTATTTAAATATAATTTATCATTTTAATATGACAGATGAATTAATATTAGTGTACTTAATACGAATGAAATGTTAAAATATTTAATCACTTTTGTAAAAAAAATTATAAGTGTATAGTATGAAATAGTGTATAACTACCTTATAAATTTGGCCAATTTAATATAACCTATCATCACCTAAATTATGTTTATTTTATTGCAAAATAATATAAATAAAGTAAAAATTATAATTAACATATTTTTTATGCAAGGATATGCTTTGAATTTAACTTGCTTGGTTTTAATTAATTAACTTTATTTTTTTAAGGTCAAATTTGATTATGGGATTCTGTAGAAGACTATTTTAAAAAGCATCTCTGTAAACTGACAATGTTTTGCATTTTATTTTGTTTAGTAAATTTATTAATACTCTTAATTCTTAAAATAATTAATATAAAAAATAAATATATATAGAAATTATAATTACATGTAAAAAATATTATTTTATAGTATAAGTCATTATATATTTTTATTTATTATAAATACAAATCTGGTTTTTATTTAAATTTACATGAATTTTTATGTGACTTTAATGATGTGAACTTATTTGTACTCTTCATATTTCTCTCCATTTTATTCTCAAACTTCTTCATATTTAATTTCAACTCGAAGGCCAAAGCTCACAAGTTTTTTTCCTCTTTTTAGTTTTTTTTAATATTTATTATCTCTTCAAATAATTAAATTATGTGAGCATGTAGAAATCAAAGTCAATGATTACTAATATTTATACTATTAATTAAAGTTAAACCAACTCAAACTAACCAAATTTTTTATGTTGGTGAAGTTTTTTCGTAATTTCAAAATTGTCATTTAACCACTGAATTTCATGTTTTTATAAATATCTTTCCATTCTATTTCTTATCTCCTATAATTTCAATTTCAAAAATTTTTAACTTTATTTTTTTTAATAATTATTTCCTTTTTTCAAAGACAAAAACTTGTGTGAGACGGTCTCACGGGTTGTATTTGTGAGACGGATCTGTTATTTGGGTCATCCATGAAAAAGTATTACTTTTTATGTTAAGAGTATTACTTTTTGTTGTGAATATGGGTAGGGTTGACCCGTCTCACAGATTACGATCCGTGAGACGGTCTCATATGAGACTCACTCTTTTTCAAATCATATCTATTATGTGTGTTACGAGCCGCTAATATATATTAAAGTTAAGAGTAGGTCTCTTGTGAGACAGTCTCACGAATCTTTATCTGTGAGACGGGTCAACCCTACCGATATTCACAATAAAAAGTAATACTTTTCATGGATTACCCAAATAAGATATTCTTCTCATACTGTACGACTCGTGAGACCGTCTCACACAAGTTTTTGCCCAAAGTTAAATCCCTTAAACTAGCTACTTTGGTGTGTTGGTGAGTCTCTTTACAAAGTCCCGAAAATTTCTCTTTAACTTCCTTGCGTTGTTTTTGGCAATTTATTGCTACTCAATATCTTTCTCAACATCAAATTCAAATATAAAAAGAAATAGCTAGATACTTATAAGAATCTTCATTTTTTGAAATTTTCCCCATAAAAGTATCTTAAATTCCTTACATTTATCTATCAATTTCAATATTTATCACATATACATTTTATAATATTTATGTACTATTTTTCACACATCACGCATGTGTCTATTTGAATGTTAATTTATGGGCAACTTGTGTATCAGTACATGAAACTTTTCAAATTTGGTTTTACTACCTACTCTTCCAACTTTTCCCAAAATACCCTTTAACCTTATTTTTAAATAAATGAATTTCATTTTAAATTTAAAGGCCCATCATGCTTCCGTAAAATAAATTAAATCTGTTACCTCTTTGACCTGAGTGCCACCGGGTTATATCTACCGTATTTTACAAACTGCTCCTCACAGTTCAACCACACGATCGCAACCGATGGTTACTGACACAGATTCCTTCAGCAGCACTTGGAACAACTCTAATTCGTTTCCTACCTTAGAGTGTACAGTAAAAGATAAAATTTTGAAAATAATACATGAGAGGGGGTAGAGCAAAGATTTCTTTATTCAAACACAAACATTTATTATTACATTGAAACCTCATGTAGAGGAGGAGGAACTTGCTTAGCTACTTATAGTAGCCGAACTTGAAAAACACATAAATTAGAAAGAGAAATATTACAATTGGTTTTGAAAGAAATGAGGAAAATGTTCGATGATCTTCACTTCCTTCTTCCTGCCTTATTTATAGAAGGGTTCTTCGGGTTTGAAACTCGGACTTCAAATCTTGATAAGCCTTTACAGCTTGCATATGGACCCTGTAGTGGTTGAGTGGTCCATTGAGGTGGTCCCTCCATTAATTTTGAAATATCTTTTTCTAGATTATCAATCTAGAAATCAATTTCTCTTCTTCTTTTATTTCTCTACAATACCAGTAGAGATGAGCTTGTAAGATATCTGCTGAAATCTCGTCTCCTTTTTCTTTGTAATGGTTAATTATCCATCGGAGAGCTTCCAGCTGATCTCTATTTTTCTTGATTCTTCTTTTTGAAACTTTTAGATATGTGAAATACATTTTTCTTAAGTTTCGTTCTGGTGTGTTCTTCTGGTCTCAATCTCTACTTATTTATAAATAAAGTTTGGTACCAATTTTCTTTATTTCTTTTTATTGGATTCTCCTTTTATCATTAAAGATAGAGTATTCAATGTTCTTTTGTCATTTTTCACCGATTATTGGTGGTGCTTTTCTTACCACTCACATGGTGGCCTTCTTTTATGATAGTGGGCTGGTCACATGTCCACTTTAACTTTGTCGGGGAATCTTTGGCTTTCGAGGTCCCCGAGGAAAACGTGTATGTGGTCCATCACCACTTGGTCCTGTTTCGGCAAAATGTTTCCGATCAGATCTCGGCTTGAAACCTTTACCGAATTCCGGTTCTTCTGGTTCTGGCATTTAGGACAGATGTTTTCTGACCATCTTCCTATATGTGCCATATTACAGAACTTTCGGCGAGTTTCTTTACTGGCCGGCAACTTGCTGTTCCACATAAGATTTCTTTTCTTTTCGAACAGGACTTCTGCAAATCTTGTTGTTTTTCCTGTCATGGTATTTAACAGAAACGATCCATTTAAAAAATTTTGATAAACTTAAATGGAAACTTGACTTTGTCCATCTCCGTGAGACAGACCCAGATACCCCATGCTCTCCTGGTAGATATGTCATCTTCTTTGAATGAAGAGACTAAGGGTGTTTCATTGGTAGGAGGATCCTTAATAAATCTTTGAGAATTCATGTCAGGCCTCCTTAGCTTGATGAAATGAAAGGCTTCGTGTGAGCCTTTCCCTGCTGGTTCTGGTGCTGCACTAAAAAAATACAGTTCCAAAATATCTCTTCTGGACAAATGATCATTGTTTGTCCAAGTTTCTTGTACCGCTTCCTGTATCTATTTTGGTAATGCTGATATCTCCGGGAAGCTGGGCGAAGTAGTATAAACTGAGGCAAGAGCCCCAAATTCATACCAAGCTTTGACTTCCTTTGGATATGAATTTTGTTTCATTCATACCCTAGGATATTTTCCTGCAACATCAACTCGAACCATGGCTGGGTTGATGACAACTCTTGTGTTTAATTTCTCCCAAGTTTGCTGGTAAACATGAAATGGAGAAATTACAATTGCATTAGTATCAACCTTAGTTTTGCCTGTCAGTACGAGGCCTAAGGTTGATCTCTCACTCTTCAATCCCCGAGGTGAAGGGTTGACTTGAGGACTCGAGATAAGGATCTGGAGTCTCAATTTTTGTTTTAGACGACTCATCAGAAGATGATCTCGTCTTAACACTTGTGCTAGAGGTACTTGAATCCCCTGCTCCAGGTATAGAGTCCTGTACTCGAAAACTCTCCATTTGGGAAATCAGTGGTTTCTCAATGCCTTGGAGGATAGGTCTTTGTGTCACAGACCATAAGTGCGTATATGCCTGTAAACATCCTGTAATTCGGTCAGAGACAATTCTCTTATCCGCTTGTTGAAGCCTTCCCGCAACTTCTGCGTTCAGTGCTAACTTGTTAAGCTCGGTTTGAAGCATTTCAAGGTGTTCTCTCAAATGCCTCTGCATCTTGATAATAGCATCAATGTCAATACTGTCCATCTCTTTCTAAAAAATCTGCAAGTATATTCTCATGAGATTTAATAATCATAATATCAAAAATATAATTTTGACATAATGCCTGCCATCTTAATAATCCGGCCTTCTCAGGTTTAGATTTTATTCTATTCCTTAAGAATGCTTTCACCTGTGTGTTATCAATTTCTTTGCAAGTAAAAATAATGGCCATTTTTCAAAAGCTCTTTTTACTGCATAAAATTCCTTCTCGTTGATATGTCATCTTATGGCTTCTGCATATGAGAATAAACCACTACAATACCTGCATGGTTGTTCTCCGTCTGGTGTGAGCTTAGTAAGAACTGCTGCCCACCAATGATCACTGGCATCTGTGTATAATACCAGATCATCCTCATCTTGAGGAATAGCCATTTTTGGAAGATTCTTACAAATCTCCTTTAATTGGCATAGTCCCTTTGTGTGTTCATCCGTCCATATAAATCTAGCATCTTTTTTCAATAATGGACTAAACATTTTCCTGTGTTTTGCTAGGTTTTTTATAAACATCTCAGCAAAATTAACAACTCCTAAGAAACTTTAAAGTTGCTTCTTGTCTTTGAGACTTTCTGGAAAATTCTGCACTTTTTCCACTATGTGTTCTTGCAGAATAATTCATGACTTAATGATTTCAATTCCAAGGAATTCAATCTTTCTCGTAGCAATGACTGTTTTTTTTTTCAGATAAAACTAGTCCTTCTTTTTTACAAACATCGGAGAAAATCTCCAAATATTTAACATGTTCATTCATATCTTTAGACGCTATTAAAACATCGTCAATATAAACAAACATAAACTTAAAATAATCTTTAAAAAGATTATCCATCTTTCTTTGAAATATCTGAGGGGAATTAGCCAATCCCATTGGTAATACCTCCCAAATATAATGTCCTTGTGGTGTAGAGAAAGCTGTGAATTTCTTGCTTTCTTCTTGCATCCTAATCTGGTAAAATCCAGACTTACAGTCGAACTTAGAGAATATCTTGGTATTACATATGTAACTTATTAGATGTTCTCTACTAGGTATAAAATACCCATCAAACTCCAAAATCTTATTAATTTTTTGATAATTAATAACTAATCTGGGTTTTTCTCGTTTTATCTCACCATGATTTCTTACCAGAAAACCTGGACTGCTATATGGTGACATTCCTGCTTTGATTAAACCAAGGTCTAAATGTTCCTTGATTATAATCTGCATATCCCTTTGATCAATGATATTCATTGGGATAGGCTTGCAACGGACAAATTCATATTCTTTGTCTTCCTTAATTTTAAGGCAAGCTTTGATTTGATTTCTGTCCCACCACGCCAAAGGATCTTCATTGTAATTTTCTTTGATCTTTTTCTTGATATCTTCCAAAGATACATTAAATTCAAACTTTACTTCATTCTTATGCAGAGTTATCTTAAGATATTCTATTTCTTCTGGTTGGAGATGTTTATCTGCTCTTAACTGAAGCATTGTTTCTCCGAACCGTCTGGAATCTTTCATTTTTGAGTTCAGAAGTTGTCCTGAATCACCACGCTTGCTGCGACACTGGATTGGCAATTTTCGATAAAATGCCTCTCGTAGTCTCTAGACTATGATTTTGTGGTTACAAGGAGTTGTAAACATTAATCTTCTAGTCTCATTTTCTTGAGTATAGGACTTGAACATTTGTAGGAAATTGTTTCCTAACAAAATATCAGCTCCTGTATCATGAAAATAAATTGGTGGTGTCTTTACCTTGTACCATTGTGTTTGCCCAGCACCGCCAATCGTTATTTCAGTCATCTTAATCCCTTTACATAAGATTAAGATTATTCTGGAAAAATCTCTTCCAGCAATCTTGGGTAATTCTTCTTCCAGATTATTTGGAAAAACTCCTCGTTTTGCTGTACAGATTCCAGCACCCGAATCAATATAATCAGCAAAATATTATGCCTTATATTGTTCGTATAACATTCTTACTGGAATGTATATCGAGAATGGACTTGTGGTTATTGGATTTTCCACATCTTATCCTCTGCCATGAACTCTATTCCATATTCTAGTCGTTTCCAAGGTTTATGTTCCTCGAGAAACTCTAGTCTAAGAACCAATTGATCTGGTTCTTTTCCTGGAATTCCTTTGATATGAACTTCCAATTCTCCAACCTGGATCATTCCTTGTAAGTTCCTGTCATAGGTTGTTCTAAATAGTAGATAGTATTACAAGGAAATTGATTCCTTTGTTTTGTAATATCAAATACTATTTCGACTTCCTTCCACCCTTCTGGGCATCTAAGCTTCCCAATTGTAGAAAAGCTTTTTGGCTCCTTTTGGGTTTCTTAGACATGTGTTTTTCTTCACCTGTAACTTGTTATTCTATCTCCTAGTTTTCTTGATTCCGATCTAAGACTTTGATTCCTTTGTAGAATCGGTTTGTCTTGTATTTGGATATCTGTTTCTTGTATTAAAGGAAACTCAACTCTTTCAGGGTAAATTGCCTGAGCAACTTTTCCAAATATATCTGGTATTTCAATAAACTCATTTCTAATAAACAACTCTGAATGATGTGTATTAGATAGAGCATATGAAATTTGATAGGTGAATATGGTCTATTACCTTCTTTCATCAGCCTTTTCTCCTTGAAATTTTGATGCAATGTCAAGGTTCGACTGAAATCTCGATCTGCCAGGTTTTAGACTATCCTTGGATAGATTACTTCTACAATCTTTCCTGCACAGAGATTTCCTGAGATAGTTCCCAGTACTGAATCTTGAAGGTTCCCCATTCTTTTATCACATATAGCAATATCAATGGGTGAATCTATACCTTCTTTGGAGCAATATGAATCCAAGACATAGTCTTTACTACTTCTATCTTGAGTTTTTGTAATTCCTCCTTAATTTCTTCAGAAGAAATTAATTACATCTCCATTCTATTTCCAGTAAGTTCCATTGGGATTGTCATTTCCCTTCTGGAGACTTTATAAATTAGATGATGCTTTCTGTTTCTTATGCCAAGATTTCCTAAGAACTTTTCTACCTGTCCTGCAGAGAATCCTCGATATCTCTGTAAACTAGGATTTTCTTTCATGATCCTTTGGACCATGTTATGAAATATTGTTGCCTGGCTAAAAAATCCAGACAAATCCTCATGTGTTTCGTGTCAAAACACCTCGTCTTCAGTCAGATTCCGATTCAGTTCCATCGGATTCTTCCTGACTTAGAACTTCTTCTTCTTCATATATACTCTCATATGAGGCAATGTCCTTAAATCTGTATACCTGAATGAGATCTTGGTACTAAACTGCTTCTTCAATATCCGGAGTTGGATCGAAGCATTTAATACATCTTTTTTCATTTTCTGGACAGTTGGTCGAGATATGACCCTTTGCTCCAAATGTCCAGCAATTACAATCTTTAAAACTTTCATTAGCTCGGGTATGAGCTCTTCTGAAAGCTTTCTTAGTAGGTGTTCTTCCTGTGCTTTGAGATGTACTCGATGCTTGGGAGGATATCCTACTTCTTGATGGTCCACTTCTTTGTCCGGATTTGTAAGATCTGGCTTTCTGTCTAGACCATACTTATCTTGGTTTCCAAGAACTTCTTCCACTTCTAGCATAAGGATGAGTTCTAAAACTTTTCTTTTTATGCTTTTGTGGTTTACTTCCAATTATTGTTGGAAGATCATTCTCTTTACAACACAAAGGAGTACGTTTATTAATACCTCTTAGGCGTTTGTAATTCTTTTGTAATGCTGCCAAATGACACCATTCTGCCAATTTTTCTTTAAGAAAAGAGCCTCTTCGTGCCAATGTATCTGGATTTCCAGGTACGTATTCCCTTATGAGCGTTTCTCTCCAGGGACTTGGCATCTTGGCGAAGAATAGCTTCATAGTTATATCTTCTTCGACTCCTGAATTCCATCTATATTTAGTGAATAACATAATATATTCATCCACCAAACATATGTCATATAGTTCAAGACTATACAGAGATTGAGTATATTTCTTCCTCTTCTCTGTATCTTGACTGTTAAAATAGTCTACTCCTATGAATTGTGCTTTAAATAGGGTAGCCATTCTTCCGACTATCTCACTTAGAGATTCTCCTGCTAGGACTTTGACTCTTTGGTTTCCACCGAAGTCATGTCCCAAGCAATTTTCACTGATCCCATAAGAATCATTTCTAGGAGTTTAATGAATCATTCTCTCTCTGTTGAGATCTATTGTTCCTTCTGCGATTCTCATAGCAGATGTCAAATCGTCTATTAGTTCTTCTCTGTTTTTGAAATCTAATACATCAAGGTTAAGCATAACCCCGTAAGGATGTATAGGATCTAAAACAGTTTTTCCATAGGGTGTTTGGTGCAAGGGAATTTGATTTCTCCTTGTCCTTGTTCCCGCTGGGTGTGATCCTCCACCAGTATGGAAATCAGATTGAGATTCTCTCATATTTATATTTTGAGATCCTACACTTTCCCTTGGTGGTTCCCGAGAAGATGATCAAGTTATAACATGTGTTTTACCTCCTGCTGTGTTCATCTTTAGATCTACAACTTTGAGATTTGCGACGGATTCCGCAAGTTCTTGTAGATCTTCCAGACAAATCCTTTCTAAAGTTGTTATCAGATTAATTTCTTTTCTGAGACAGACTTAATTAGATTGATCATCTTTTCTTCTTCAGTCACAGGTTTCGACACCACTCGGGCTTTCCCTTGTTGATGTAACAAAGGTTCAGTACCGAATGATGGTGGTAACCATCCTCATGAAGTTCTTTTAATAGAACTGGGCTGTTGTTCTATTTTTTGAATTCTTGTTTGAATATCCTTTAATATTCCAAGAATTTCTTCCTGGTTTTCAAGGATTTTTTCTACTCTTTGCGGTACAAAATATAGCATGTTGCCATAATTTTGTACTGTCTTCTGGATTTCTCTAAGATCTAAAGAGAGCTTAGAGGAATTTGGTACTATTTCCATAATCTTATTAGATTGAATCATAAGTTTACCTGAGGGTTCTGAGAATTCATTTTCTGCTCCTGATATCTAACAATAGTTAGATGCTCTTGTATACATTCCAAAATATTGGAATAAACCTTGTAAATTATTTTTTTCGAACCTAAGTTCGGATTCATAATTTTCGAAATTCTCCTCCTCAAACATTTCGTTTCTTTATAATAATAAATAATGTGTTTGGAATAAATTAACCTTAGGCTCTAATACCATTTCGAAAGCGCGGGGATCAATTAAAATAAAAATAGATAATAAGGATATTTTTGGTATTTTTAAAGAAAATTTCTCTCTCCAAGTACTCAAACCAAAACTCATTTTCAAAATGTACTGAATCTCAATTAACCCTTAATTTATATGGCATTAAGTTTGGGCAGTAAATCAGTAATATTAAATTAAGGGGTATATAGAGTGTAATAAATGTTGAAAAATATGAGTGGTAATATTTGAATGTTGAAAATAAGAAAGTTGAATGTTGAAAATAAGAGTTGTAAATATTTAAAATTAGTGTGTGATGATGTATGTAATGATGTATTTATTTTTGGATTATTTCCAAAAAAATTCTATAAATAGGTCTCTCAATGTGTGAAGAAAATCACAATTGAGTAGAGACAAAATTTTATAAAGTGTGTAATTTGGTAAATTTTGAGAGTTTGAGATTTTTACTTTTTACCATAAATTTTTACTTTTAACACGTTATCAGCACGATACTCGAAGGTTCGGTTCTCCATATTTTTCCAAGCTCCAAAACACAATAACAAGGTAACCATATTCAAAAGTAAGAATATTTATTTACTTTTATTTATTTTTATTGTGTATATATTTTATGTATAATATCATGTTATTATATAAAAGGAGTCTATGACACCTCATTATAATAACGTGATGTGATTACACTGCTTATATAATTTTATTGTGTTACTGTTTAATTAGTGTATATATATACTTGAATAATATCATGTTATTATATAAAAAGAGTCTATGACACCTCATTATAATAACGTGATGTGATTATTTCACTATTTATATATTTTTATTGTATTATATAATAATTATATGTATGTTTGTATAATGTCACAGTATTATATAAAAAGAGTCACTGACACATCATTATAATATTGTGATATGATATACATAATTATTTAAACATGATTAACATTATATACATCATATTATTACCATAAAATTTACATATACATACATTTATTTTTTAAGATTTGTAACGGTCATAAACGACTAGTTTTTACCTTATAAATATGACTTCACAAACACATTCAATCACTCCAAACTTATTATTCCTCCCTAAAATTTTTCTTAATCAAAATTTTCGAAGTAGAAGAAGATGTCTCTTTCAAGGTTATTTTTTATAATTATTTTGATCATTATACTCACTAGTTTTGTATTTATCGGTGAATATCCGTCTCGCATTTTTTCTTTATTTTTAAGAATGCTTGTACTTATAGTTTATCTGTTACTCTTTATTATCATATTAATAGAACTTAACTAATAAAATGCATTGTTATTTTTTATAGTATTATCTTGTCAAACTTGAAAAAGCTCGAATTTGTTGTGCTCGACATTACAGGAAAAAATTATATGACATGGACTCTCGATGTAAAAATGCATTCTGAGTCATTGGGTCTAAGCGATACCATTAAAAAAATGGTATCTCTTCATCACAAGAAAAAGCAAATGCTATAATATTTTTGCATCGACATCCTGATGAAGGTTTAAAATGTGAATATCTTATCAAAAAAGATCTCATGGCTCTGTGGAAAGGATTAAAAGAAAGATTTGAACATATAAGAGAAGTTATACTTTCGATTGCCCGTGATGAATGGAATATGTTGAGATTCTAAGATTTTAAGAAAGTAAGTGATTACAATTCGGTGATGTATCGAATAATCTCGCAATTAAAATTTTGTGGAAATGAAGTTATAGAATCAGAAATGTTTGAAAAAACATTTTCCACGTTTCACACATCAAATATAACTTTACAGCAACAATATAGAGTACGTGGATTTGCGAGATATTCTGAACTTATCGCCTGTTTTCTTATGGCGGAAAAGAACAACGAGCTGCTAATGAGAAATCATCAGTCCTGACCCACCGGATCATCAGTATTTCCAGAAGTAAATGCTGTAAGTAAAAATGAATTTAAACCTGGAAACCAAAATCAAATTCAGAGACAAGGTTTTGGTCGAGGTCGTGGTCGTGGTCGTGGAAGTAGTCGTAGTCGTGGTCGTGGTCGTGGACGTGGAAGTAGTTGTAGTCGTGGTCGCGACCGTGGTTTTGAAAACAATCGAGATAGTTATTTGTATAACTCATCTCAAAAGAGCGTCACGAACCACCAACTGAAAAGGCATAATGAGAACATGAGTGGTAATGAAAATCACTCAAAACGATTTGAAAGTTCTTGTTTTAGATACGACACTCCAGGACATTGGTCTCGTATTTGTCAAGCCCTCAAGCACCTTTGCAAGCTCTATAAAGAATCGATAAAGGGGAAAAAAAAGAGACCAACTTCACTGAGCACAGTGGCCGCTTGAGTTATTCAACTCATTTTGATGCTGCAGATTTTGTGAATGATTTCTCTGGAAATGATCAATATGCTGATGGAATAGAAATGAAAAATATTGATGCTGCAGATTTTTTCTTAACGATTTCTCCGAAAATGAACACTATATTGGTGGAATATAAATGTAAAATAATTTTATTTTTCATGTACACATATGCTAATGTTTTATTATACAATTATAATATATGTTATATTTTTCAATAAATTACATATGTATTGTGAGTAATTTTTTCATTGCATATTTGTTTTGAAGTTCAAATATGGAAAATGCTATGAACAAAGCTAAACAAGAAACTAATCATATGGAAGTTTGCATACCTGATAGTGGTACAACGTACACTATTCTCAGAGATTAAAGATATTTCTTGGACTAAAACCAACAAAAACAATGGTGAATAAAATATCAGGTCCTGTAGATTTGATAAAAGGTTGTGGTAAAGCACATTTTTTGTTACCTAATGGTACACAATTTTTTTATAAATGATTCTTTGTATTCACCACAATCGAAAAGAAATTTTTTGAGTTTTAATGACATATATTCTCATGGGTATGATACTCAGACAATAAATGAAAGAAATGAGAAATATATGTGTCTTACCACATATAAATCAGGAAAGAAATATGTAGTTGAAAAACTATCAATGCTCCCTACTGGATTGCTTTATACATATATAAGTCCAATTGAATCAAACATGCTAGTTGATAATTCTTCAATACTGATCCATTGGCATGATCGATTAGGACATCTTAGTTCAACAATGATGCGAATAATTATAGAAAATACACATGGTCATCCGCTGAAAGACCAAAAGATATTTCAAAATAATAAGTTTCAATGCAAAGCATGTTCTCTTGGAAAACTTATTATAAGACCATCACAGCTAAAATCCAAAATGAATCACCCATGTTACTTGAACGTATTCAAGGTGATATTTGTGGGCCAATTCATCCATCATGTGGACCATTTAGATATTTTATGGTATTGATCGATGCCTCCAGCAGATGGTCACATGTATGTTTATTATCAACTCGGAATGTGGGGTTTGCAAGATTACTTGCTCAAATAATAAAATTGCGGAATCAATTTCTCGATCATACAATCAAGAAAATTAGACTTGATAATGCTGGTGAATTTACTTCTCAGACTTTCAATGATTATTGTATGTCAATGAGAATCACTGTTGAACATCATGTTGCTCATGTTTGTCTACAACTGCTTGCTAGACCAATGGTTATGAAAACAAAACTCTATGTTTCTATATGGAGACATGCAATTTTAAATGCTGCTGCATTAATTCGGATCAGACCAAGTGCATATCATAAATACTCCTCATTGCAGCTTGCATTTGGTAAAGAACCAGACATTTCCCATTTGAGAATTTTTGGATGTATAATATATGTGCCTATTGCACCACCTCAACGAACAAAAATGAGACCTCAAAGAAAGGTTGGAATTTATGTTGGTTATGATAGCTCATCAATAATTCGATATTTTGAGCCTCAGACAGGTGACGTGTTTACAGCACGTTTTGCTGATTGTCATTTTAATGAGGAAATTTTCCCAATGTTAGGGGGAGAAAAGAAAAATATCGAAAAAGAAATTACATGGTATACATCATCATTGTTACATCTGGATCCAATAATTAAACAATGTGCAAAAGATGTACAACAAATTGTGCACTTGCAAAGAATAGCAAATCAGATACCAGATGCATTTGCAGATACAAAAGGGGTAACTAAATCATATATACATGTTGTAAATGCCCCTGCTCGAATTGAAATTCCAAGGAAACAAATTGAAGACACTCATGATGTCATTAAACGCTTGAAGCGTGAAAGGTCAATCGGTTCCAAAGAAAAAAATCCTCGAAAAAGAAAAGGCATAGAGAAACATGATGATCACAAAATAGAGAATGCTATTCTAGCATAAATACATGATGATGAAAATTTTCCGTCAGGACCACAAACTGACGAGAATCGTGAAATCTCTATCAATTATATTAATACTGGAAAAATATGAAACCAAAAATATATAAAAGAAATTGATGAGATATTTTCTTACAATGTGACATTTGACATCATAAATTACAATGAAGATCATGAACCAAAATCATTTGGTGAATGTAAAAATCGACAGGATTGGATAAAACGGAAAGACGTCATCCAGATTGAATTGGATTTGCTAAATAAACGTAACGTTTTTGGACCTATAGTCCTTACACCTGAAGGTGTAAAACCTGTTGAGTACAAATGAGTCTTTATTCGAAAGCGAAATGAGAAAAATGAAATAGTAAGATATAAAGCTCGATTTGTTGCACAAGGTTTTTCTCAAAGGCCTGTAATTGATTATGAAGAAACATATTCTCCTGTTATGGATGCAATTACGTTTCGATATTTGATTAGTTTGGTGGTATCTGAAAATTTAGAAATGCGTCTTATGGATATTGTCACAGCTTACTTATACGGATCACTCGATAGTAATATATATATATGAAAATCCCTGAAAGATTTAAGATGGCTGAACCACAAAATTCAAAACCCAGAGAATGTTATTTTGTGAAATTACAAAGATCATTATATGGGTTAAAGCAATCCGACCGAATGTTGTATAATCGACTAAGTGAACACTTAATCAAAAAGAGATATGTAAACAATTCAATATGCACTTACGTTTTCATTAAGAAAACAACATCTGGATGCGTAATTATTGCTGTATATGTTGATGATTAAAACATCATTGGAACGAATAAGAAAATTCAAGAAGTTGTATCGTACTTGAAGGAAGAATTTGAAATAAAGGACCTTGGAAAAAAAAAGTATTTTATGGGTTTACAAATTGAATACAGAGAATGTGAAATATTTGTTCACCAATCAATTATACAGAAAAGGTCCTTAAACGTTTTAATATGGATAAATCAAATCCTTTAGAAATTCCAATGGTTATTAGATCATTAAACACAGAAAAGAATCCATTTATTGGCAAGATTTAGCTCATATCCAACAAAAAGACACTGGAACGGAATTAAACATATATTCCGTTATCTACGAGAAAAGTCAGACTTGAGACTTTTGTGTTCAAAAGATACCAATCAAAGCATAATTGGTTAAGATGATGCTGGGTATTTATCTGATCCACACAAGGCATGTTCTCAAACCGGATATGTATTTACTCGTAGAGGCACGCAATTTCTTGGCATTCACAGAAACAAACACTCGTAACAACTTGATCAAATCACGCCAAGATTATTGTACTACATGAAGCAAGTCGTGAATGTGTTTGGCTAAAATCAATGACCGAACATATCCAAATCTCATGTGGATTGTCATTCGACAAGAAATCTGTGATACTATATGAAGATAATGCTGCATGTGTTGCTCAAATGAACGAAGAATACATAAAAAGCGACAGAACTAAACATATTCCCCCTAAGTTCTTCGCATTCACACAAGAGCTTGAGAAGAATAAAGATATTGATATTCGTTACATTCAATCAAGTAAAAACTCATCAGATCTCTTCACAAAGACACTTCCTACGACAATATTCAGAAAGCATATATATATAACATTAGGATGCGTAATCTACGAAATTTGTGAAGAATCGTTCGTGTTAACATGAGGGAGAGTTTGCGTGACTGCACTCTTTTTTTTTACTATGGTTTTTATCTCAATGGGTTTTTCTCAGTAAGGTTTTTAACGAAACATTATAAAACACGTAATGAAGACAATCATTGTATCATGATCATCATCACAAGAGAGAGTGTTGAAAAATATGAGTTGTAATATTTGTTGAAAATAAGAAAGTTGAATGTTGAAAATAAGAGTTATAAATATTTAAAATTAGTGTGTGATTATGTATGTAATGATGTATTTATTTTTGGATTATTTCCAAAAAAATTCTATAAATAAGTCTCTCAGTGTGTGAAGAAAATCACAATTGAGTAGAGAGAATTTTATAAAATGTGTACTTTGGTAAATTTTGAGAATTTGAGATTTTTACTTTTTACCGTAAATTTTTACTTTTAACAATAAATATATTTTAATATCATAGTAATAAAATTATAAACATTTAAAACAAAATGTCATCAGTCACGATATGTATATTTTTCCAGTCAACTAGATAGACATACACTTTTTACTTGCGCTTTTTACACTTCACCCGCCAACATTATATTAGTAATTGCCTGTACTGAACAACTAACGACACCTTTCAGGCTTCCACCAAAATCAGTATCGATCATTTATCAATCAATCATTCTCTCTCACATTCTCGAACTATTACATCACCGTGATAAGAATTGTTGTGATGGTATGAAAATGTGAGAAATATTAGAGGAAAATATATTACTGATTGATTGAAAAATGATCCATATTGATTTTGAAGGGTAACATTGGTAGTTTTTACCACCACGCAATGACTAAATATAATGTGGGCGATATCACATTGACATCGAAATGTCGGCTTAAATCAGAGCAAGGTCGAACTAAATCAGTTGAAGAAGATATAATACTTGATCCTAGCGCAACCTGATAAAAAGGAATTGGCTACACTACTCTATGTAATACCATTTGCAGGAGCAAAGTTACCGAGATAATTGTCCATCCGAGAAGGCAATACCGAAGAATTAACCGCCTCTTACTGGAATTCAGCGAATTGAAGCTGTGGTGTATAATACCTTCTAAGATAGATTCACCATCAAGAAAATACACCTGAAATTAATTTCACAAAGAAACAAAGACTTAAAAGGTATATATGACACCGGATTCGTCCTTACTCCTTATCTAGCCATATGTAGCATGTATCAAAATGAAAAATTGCTGACCAAAAAAGAACCGTGGTTATGTATTATCAAATATAGAAACATATATATAGTCATTAGAACACACCGGCAAGCTGTTAAGAAGAGCGAGCAACATAGAGACGTGGAAGGAGCACGTGAAAAATCTTTCCAATGTATTTGGAAGATATGCAGCAAATTTGGCATACCACCGAGGTTGGTATGAAGTCAGATGGATTGAGTGTGCCATGGAGATTACATCACCTACAAATACATAGGTTTGAAGGCAACTTCCTTCTCGAATGCTAGAATCTGTGGCATCTGAATTTCGTCCAACATTCTGACAATCAAAGCTTGAAAATGTGAGCTCAACCCATTGCTGACCTTGATGTTGCACTGGAACCAAGCAAGATTCAACCTGTTCCCACAAGTTTTACAGGACATATATACACATTATATACAAAAACTACTATATATAACCCATGTTAATTAAGGTAAAGATAGATATTTTATTTTACCTCTGAACAAACACAACCACTTTTATTTGTTGCAGTTGTCATCTTATTGTATGAACATTTTTTAAACTTTAAAACATCCTTAGCATCCAAACACTGAAAACTTCCCCATCTTTTCTGAAGATTGATATCAGGTTCATTATTTTCATACTCACTCGAATCCAGACATGGGGCAGATACAAATGCGGTAAGTTCGTTTAGACATTTTGTTTCATTCCCTTTGCCAAGAGAGCGAGTGCTTTCTTGAATTAAAGAATGAGGAACACAGTACCCTTTCTGGCCATCTACTATTTCTTGCCCCGAGCTGTGCAATTTATTCTGCTCAGTCAGCGACATTATGATGAGCTTCCACTCTTCTGTTGTATGGACGTGGGTGTCATCTAAAGAAACTATTACATCAAGAGGGGAAAGATAACCGGACAACGGAGAAGATAGAGCCACGTCCATAACCTATAAACAATTAACAAGTAAAATTCAGTTTGACAAACACAACCATGGAGCGAGAAACTAGAAATCACTCGTGTTTGATACCATGGGATGTTCACCATAAGTGTAAAATGGGCTCAAAATATAGGGAAGAAGGAACAACACTAAGGTGCAAACTCCACAAAACTGCACAAGATGATGGTGACGCATATCAGTTGATTAGTGTCAAGAAGCATATATTATTTCCCGAATACAAAACTATCTAATATTTATAAACAAATATGGTTCAGGCACTCACCACTGCATTGTGCCAAATTCCAGCACAGTATATGCGTAGGGAAGCCACCGCAGGTAATGCCTGTAATGATGCATAATTGAAAGCCACCACTGCTCCTGGAAAAAACACTGCCAAAAAGATGGCAATATACTCTGTGTGTACACCCTCACTGCAGCCCATAGAAGAAGTCACACTTACATTAACTGTTGTGAGATTGATCCTCTATCTCATTATTCAATCAATACATCAACTGGTACGAATGTGGATAACAAGACAGCTGGAAGAATAACATTACAGAAACAGAGTCTGCATCATTTATGTTGCCATTTGTAAGTAATGCCTGATAAGAAACACAAGTGCCCTTCTAGCTACAAAGTTTCCCAGGGGCTCTAAGTCGTGCATGAACTGAACTACTTCTGTAACAATCAGAACATATATTTTGCATTGTGAAATAATAAATGCCAACAAGAATACCAAGAAATCCCACTATGAAACATTAACCTTTATGAATACTGCTCGCGTGGCGTATTGAAGCAACATATAGCCTACCCTCAGGAATAAATCCCATATTGTAAGCCACAAAGCCATATCTCACAGACTCACACAATACCTATTCGGTGATCATATCACTATGACTACAGCATTGAGATATTGCCGCTTCTAGAGTTATTTTCGTTTAGAGTAAATGGAGATTGCATGGTAACAGCAAAGTCAACTATGTCTTTTAGTAGATAAGAATAACAAATAAAGTTAATTGCTTAAAATTTAGTGGGCATATGAAGGTGATGTAATGCTGTTAAGAGGAAGAGGGGAATTTTAACCTTGCTGCAGCAAGTGCATGTCCAAACTCATGGACAAGAACTGATACAATGGAAGATACACACAAGTACACAAAGCTCGGAAACGAAATGTTCAGACCTGTAAACTGCACAAGAATAAGAAAGTAACATAACCATCATATAGTCAAAGCAACAGCAAAAGCACGAGGTTCATTTTTCAGGCCCTACTCCTCTTGGAAAACCATGAATTATGAATATGAAACTTCAGTAGCCAATAATCTCAACGGCTGCATAGACTAATTTGATACTTTGAATAAAATACCACTTAGCTTAATTTTTTTTTTTACTAAATAGAGCTTACAGGTGTGTTTTTTTTCCCAAAACCAGAGGCGGAAGCAGTTATGTGTTTGAGTAAAATAGTAACAAACTGCCATTTTGCTTCTTAAGGAGAAGCTTAAGCTTAAGCACTAAGAGCCACATTTTCTAGCTTAACTTTTTGAAACACTTCTTTTATTACAGATTCTTTATTAAAACATTAATTTTAAAATATAAAAAAAAACACTTCTGCTGAAAATAGTTTTCCCAATCAGAATTCTCTATCCAAAGGCATTCATTGTGAATGCACCATGCAAGTTGCAAATCACACAATTTGGGATGCGCTACAAGGAACTCAGCCCTTCGACTCATACACCAACTTATTAGAATTAAATTAACACATACTTAGAGTTGGCATGTATCATATCAATGCCCAACCATAGCTGCACATGGTAGTAACCTCAATATTTTATCTTAGAACCAACAAGCAATAAAGGGTAAGATCAAAGCAAAACATTTAACACCACTGTACTGACCAAAAAGGGAAGTCCGAAGAAGGTATTCCCTCGGTAAACGAGCAGTGCACCTAATTCACAGAGAAGGACCTGAAAATAAAAATTCACCTTAAAAAAATCAAGGTTAATTACACACCCTACCCCTATCCTATGAAATCTCAAGATTGTTGAAAACCTTCTATTACTTTTACCTCCTTTTTCAAATCCTAAGAACACATATCCTTGAAAACTACTACGGACAAGGGTATGTGTGCCCAAAATATGAAAATATGAAGACTTGTGTCCTCAAAATTTGAAACACCATGAGTTAATAGATATTTTTTATTCATGGAGTTTTTAGCAATTATGAGATATAATACATGTAATTAATACAAAAAAGTATCCAGAACAAAGTAGGGCAATGAAGGCTGAAGCCACTGACCACTGTAACTCCAATAAGGGTTGCTATACCAAACCCAATTCCCATGGTGAACCACACTCTAAACCACCTGTCACCATTCCAAAATGAGACTCGATTTGTATACCACAATACTTATATCATGCATTAATACACAGCATTCAAGAAACGTAAATTAAAGGATCCCAACTCCAACCTAGAGTATCGTCGACCGAAATGGAAAAGGGCGTCATTGAGGATCAAAAACTTGAAAGCGCAATACCTATAAAATATCAAATAATCAGAAACAGCAGCGTTAAATTTACAAGAAGTAAACGAAATCATTGCTATTGTGGTTAATTACTCACCAGCAAGAGACTGTGTTGGAGAGTTGGCTAATGGAAGAGCGTAAAGGCAGCACCGGCGAATTGATCCGTCCTCTTCTCCCTCGGCTGCCATCAATCATCTCCGCTAAAATTTGATTGAAAAGAGAGTTTTGGAGAGAATTCATCGGCGGATATAGGTGTATTTGAGAGACAATCTTTTAAAAGAGCTGCGTGGAATTAAAAAATACCGAAAAATAATATTTTTTATAATTCATTTGATTTATATTTAAATAAAAATTAATATATAATTATAATTATAAAAATTAGCGAAAGACTAAACTGTAATTTTGATATATAAATTAAAATAAAAAAAATAAAAAAATAAGAAAATTACCTCAATAAGAATTGAATATATAACTTAATTCAAGAAACAATAACTCTATCCGCTGAACTACATATAACTTACATTAAAGTTTTAACATTTTATTAATATATATAATTATTAAAATAGACCATGACACTAAATTTAGTTACTCTAAGTGTCTCAAACATAATAAAATAATATAGATAATTTAGTTATATTAAAAAATAAACTAAAATTTTAAAAAATCAATCATTACCTTTAAAAATTTTATAAGAGTGAAAATATTCAAAGTCACAAAACAATTGTCTTACATAGAATGATCTCTGATTCGATTTTTTATATCAAAAATTTTTTTTATTGTAAATATAGATCAGATCGATTTATCTTATACGAGACTTACTGAACCAAAATTTCAGTGGAATTTTAGGGGTGGTCACGGTGGTGTATTCATTGTAAAGATTTGCTAAATTTTTTTAAATGACAAACTTTTATGAAATTGATAGATTCTACTTACTTTTGTAGAATCTTACGAAATTCTAAAAAATTTCACGAACTCTTATAGATTTATTTAGTGAGACTTTTAAATATATTTATAAATTTTTTAATAAAACTCCATGAATTTTGTAATTTATGACTGTAATTTTTATTTATTTCTTTGAACTGACAGTTGAACGTAAAAAACTTCTATTTATTTATAATATTTTCATCAATCAATATAAATAATATATATGTACTTAACGATTTGATTTAAAAAATGATAAATAAGTAAATATTAAATTAATTGTAATTAAACTCCAATTTTTTATGTCGATTCAACATGTTTATTTAATTAACAAGTATTTTTCATTAACGCTTAACAATAATTTTTCAATATTAATAAATAATAAAAATTAAAATAATTTCATTCATTTAAATAAATTTTTATATGAAAAATATCACGATTTTCTTATAATATGTCTAACAACAAAATAAACTAGAAAATTCTTTGTATATAGAATGAGTACACTAAAATATTTGCAATTAATGTAACTATAACATATAAATCACTCTAAGTTTTGGTAATGACAATAAGAGCATTGAGTTGTTTTCAGGAGTCCAGCTGCCAATTTATTTGTATTACATCCGATTATGCAAAAAAGTCAAACATGATCTAGACCAGTCGCGTCCTCAATTCAATAAACAACAAGATTCTTTAACCCCCAATATTTAAACTTCTGAAATTTTGATAAGTTTGATTTTTGTAAGACACACAAAGTGTAGAACAAATTCAAAGCTTTTGGTAGAGAGAAAAACTCTAAATTTATTCAATAATTCCTTTTATCATGTTTACAACTCTTGTGTACATATAAGAATGGTAAAGATTCATTAAAACTGGCAAGTTAGGGTTTTCATATTATATTCTGCATTGCGGCGTGTTGGGACGGAAATTTCAGGCCACTGGGACACGTTGTCCTCGCACAGGGGCGCGCTGGATGCCAACAACCCTTTATGCAAGTCAAGTTCACCTCTTCTATCAACTCTCCTATCATAATGATTAGGAACAAATCGCTTTCTCATCACCCTTTTCATCTAATTCAACGTTATTGTAGGATCCTCTCCACATTTTCTCCTACCCAACATTAACTTATCCCACCAAGTAGTAGCATAGTCGGTAAATTCTCTACAAGCTCGTTTTACCTTTATAGCTTCCGTACAACCTTGGCTCTCAAAAACACAATCCGTCTTCTTCTCTCAATCAAGATACTCTTTCGGATCGGCACTGATATGGAAAGATGTAACTGTCATCTTTATATCATAATCTCCCCAACTTCTATGTATATTATCCTCCCAACCTCTTTGTCTACTATCATAATCACGTCGCCTATCATCATCACATCCTTTTCGAGGGTTCCTTAGGGACCGATTCACTCTGCGTAGATTGACTGAATGCAATAAACCTTCCACTAGCGGGTCAACAGTCAAAATGAGTAAACCTTCCCGAAGAATAAGCAATGACGATATCTAGAGAATAAGCATCAGCTAAATCTGTGCCAGCAGCCACGCCAATTGTTGAAGTGAGTTAAGGTCATTCCGAGGGTGACACTCTACTTATTTCAACTCTACGAAATCGCCTATTCTCTTCAACCCTTCTATCATACATCTATTTTTCTTCGCACCGCCTATACCTTTCACGTAAAGGCCTAAACTTCTTCTCCCAAATTCTATCAAACTCTCCAAAAATTGTTTGAATTTGTCTATCGTCAGACATGTGTACTTGCAAGAAATGTTAGTAGAAAACTGTTGGAAACTTAATTTCTGAGTTTGACAAACTATGCGCTGAAAAGAACTGATCTATATTACGCAAAATATTGGTTGCCTAACAGAAGACTAGTGCGCAGAAAATCAATGGCAATTGATCTAAGCTAACTGAAAAGTGTAGACGACTGGATGATCAGTTGGAAATTGATCAGTTACACTACAATCAGTTGAGAGCAATCAGCTTATCCTATCGGTTAAAAGGAGTACACGTCATTAGTCAAAAGGACGTAGACCAACCACCGACAGATTGTACAAAGAGCAGCAGGAACGCTACATTTCAGAAACGCTACAGTGTACGACTGTCAGATGAATGTTGACATGGCAAATAACAGATATAAAGATTCAAATCCCATTCATTGTTACCGTTGGAAGCAAAGCCAATAAATAGTCGAGGAAAGCAGCTGAGAAATATAACTATTCATTCAACCGAGTTGTTATTCTGCCGAAATCTCTTTACAAGCTTTCTATTCATATTCAAAGGATTTCAAAGCTCACGCTTATTGTTAATATAAATAGCTTTCAAGGCTATACTTCGAGCTTGCAAGCACAAACACTTACTGTTGTGTTAATCGATCTTGTAGAAGATCAGTGGTGCTAAGTAGTTTCAGTTCAGTAGAGTACTGTAAACTGTATCGAAAATAAGAGTTTCAGTTTGACATTGTTAAGTCCAAAACTGAAGTGGGTCTGTACAATCTTTGTATTGATCAAAGTCTTTTATTGAATTTCCTATCATTTAGATAAAAGGGTGACGTACGAGTGATTGAAATCTCCGAACATCCATAAAACTTGTGTCTCGTATTTTCTATTATATTCTATATGTCAGTCAGTTTATTTCCCACTTTCATCAGTTAACTGATTGATATTTACTAGCAAGATTCCTGAGTTCAGTTTATCACTAAATTGAATCATTATTCGAAAAGGTATTAAATTTGTCAGTGTTTATTCAACCCCCCTTCTAAACACTCTTTGACCTTCCAACTGATCCTATCAATTGGTATCAGAGTGGTTGAATCTTGCTCCTAAATATTCTTACCTACAAAATCTGATCACCATGTCTTCCTTCAACAAAATTCCAATGTTCTCGAGAGAAGAATTCGATGACTGGAAAATAAGAATGAAGGCTCACCTAGCTGCTCAATTTGATGACATGTGGTACGTCATTACTGATGGACCAATGAAAATACTGAAACCAAACACTTCTATTGCAATAACTGATGGTGCACCAAACCGAATTGAGAAGCCCAGAGATGAATGGACAGCTGAAGACAAAAGAAAAGCCAATTTGGACAATGTGGCTAAAGACATCTTGTACAAAACGCTGGATAAAATCACTTTTAGCAAAATAAAGATGTGCAAAACTGCAAAAGAAATCTGGGAGAATTGACTCAACTCTGCGAAGTCAATGAGCAAACCATAGGGAATAAACTCTCAGTTGCCGTTCAAAAATTTTATAATATTAAGATGAAGACCGGTGAATCTCTGCACGAATATGATGAGAGAATCAGCGGCATAATAAACGAGTTGAATGCACTTGGAAATGTGTATTCAAATAAATAAGTAGCGCTGAAAGTAGTCAGAGGTCTTCCCAAGGAATGATATATCAAGACAATGGCTATGAGAGAGTCAAAAGACCTGAATAAGGTTGAGTTACATGATTTATTTGCTAATCTGAATGCATATGAGTTTGAGTTGCAAACCAGAGCAAGGGAACCTTCTTCACCCACAGCCACAACTGCCCTAACTGCTGTCAAACTGGAACCAACTGGTTCAGTTGAAAGATCTGTTAATCAGTTAAGCAATGACGCAATGTCATTGTTTGTCAAAAAATTTGGAAGATTCATGAGGAGAAATCAAGGCTCCTTTCAAAGACAATATCAGAGAAATAACACCAAGGAAGAACCAAATGCTTGCTACAACTGTGGCAAAACTGGACATTTTATTGCTGACTGTGCTAAGCCAAAGAAGGACAATCGACACTCAGCTGAAAAAGGAAAGAAATCACATGAGCACAGGAGAAGAACCAAAGATGATAAGAAATCATTCAGAAAGAAACACGAACTTCTTCTAACTGAGGAAAGTAAATCCAAATGGGCAGAATCTGACAGCGATGAATCAGAATCTGAGAGCTTGAAAAGCTCCAGCGATGATGAGGAAGTCAAATGTTTGATGGCTGATGACACAGAACTAGAATCAACTAATGAACATGTATTCGATTTTAGTTCAATTGACTTTACACGTGATGAACTTATTTCTACCTTACATTACATGGTCAACGAGTATCACAAGCTTGCCCTCTCATTTGAAGAGGCCAAAGCAAAGCAAACTGATCTCAATGACAATAAAACTGAAACTGATGTATCAGTTGAACTGTTGAGTCTTAAACGGGAGATTGCTGAGCTGAATGCTGAAAGAAGCAAGAATCAATCTATGATTCAGCAGTTAACGCTTGAGAATTCAAAGCAAATTGAGCTTATCCAAGCATGGAATAAATCATCAGTTGCACTAGCTGAAATGCAAGATATGTAAAAATCAGTCTCAGATAAAACTGGTTTAGGGTTCAGCAACCAAGATGAGACTTCTACCAGTGATACTCAGCCAAAACTGAACATGGGCAAAGAAAAATATATTCACTTTGTCAAATCAGTTGTGGTACAAGAACAACCTGAGCCAAGTAGACTAGATGAACAGCCTATTGAAAATAAGAACAAGGCTAAAAGGTATGGAATTGATTATAGTCCTAAAACTTCAACTGATTCGCGTAGCTGGCCACCTAAAAGGTTCAGCAATAAACGCCCACTTTCTTCAAATGGCTATTCCAATTACCATAACTGTAAGTCAGTTCAGAAAAGATATCGGCTGAATAACCAGTTGAACAAGGCTAAAGCACATATTGGTTCATCTGCACAGAACACACCAGGCACACACAAGTCGAGAAGAACCATTTGGAATACAGCACCTGGAAAGTCAATCAGACTGATCCAAGTCTGAGTTCCTAAAGGACTAATCAGTTTAGGACCCAAATAGATATGGGTACCAAAATTATTCATTGTGTGTGATTGCAAGTGACAGGTACTAAAAAAGAATCAATCTGGTATCTGGACAGTAGATGCTCGCGACATATGACAGGGGATGCAAATTTGCTATCCCAACAGATCAAATACACTGGTCCAAACATCAGTTTTGGAGACAACTCTAAAGGTAAAATTGTGGATAAGGGTAAGCTTAACCATGATAAATTTACTATCAAAGATATGTTACTGGTTGAGAATTTGAAGTATAACTTGATTAGCATCAGTCAATTATGCGACAACAATTTCTCAGTTCAGTCCAACATACATACTTGCACAGTTAGAAACTCAACTGATGAGATCATTTTAACTGGTAATCGTTGTGGAAATACTTACAAAGTTAGTTCGACTGATCAACCTAATGCACCAGTTTGTTTTATAGCTTCAAAATCTTCTAAAAACTGGTTTTGGCATAAAAAGTTGAACCACCTAAACTTTAAGTCTATTACTTATCTGAGTAACCTCGATCTTTGTAACTGGTTTGACCAAAATAGATTTTTCAAAGGATAAAATATGTTCAGCATGTCAGTTTGGTAAGCAAGTAAGATAATCATTTAAAAACAAGGGAAGTAAATCATCTTTTAGATGCTTAGAACAACTACATATGGATCTTTTTGGTCATATACCATTCATGAGTTTAGGGAGAATGAAATACACCTTAGTAATTGTTGATGATTTTTCAAGATTTACTTGGGTTATCTTTCTAAAATCTAAAGACCAAACTGCTGTACAACTGATTAAGCTTTTCAAAAGATTATTAAATGAAAAATCAGTTGGTATTGATAGAATAAAGTCTGATCGAGGGACTGAATTTATCAATCAAAATCTTTCACAATTTTTAGAAAATACTGGGATAAAGCATGAGCTCTTAGCAGCTAGAACACCTCAGCGAAATGGTGTAGCTGAGAGAAGAAACCGAACCCTTAAATAAGCTGCTAGAACACTGTTTGCTGATTCTGGTATTTCACAGAGGTTTTGGGCATAAGCAGTAAACACTGTGTGTTACACTCAGAATAGATCCATGATTAATAAAAATCATTTGAAAACACCATATGAGATCTGGAATGGATGCAAAAGTGTGGTTTCTTATTTCAAAATATTCGGCTGCAGATGTTTTATTCTCGATAATGAGAAAAATCATTTAAAAGCTTTTGATGCTAAATCTGCAGAGGGAATATTTCTTGGTTATTCATCAGTTAGTAAAGCTTATCGAGTATTTAACAAATGCACGTTGAATGTAGAAGAATCAATTCATGTTGTATTTGATGAATCTGTACTAACTAATAAGCCAACTGTTCCAGTTGAGCTAGTTGATCGCTTCCTTCAAACACTAGAACCAGAAGTGCTGAATCAATCAGTTGAAAAAGAAATTGTTCCTGATAATCAGTTGGTAGAGCTAAATGATGATATTCAAATACCAATTGAAGCAGCAGCAACTGAAAATAAAGAGAATACTCAGTTGTCAACGGAAACAGTTGCTGAAATTGATGCAACAAATGCTGAATACAGATGAAAAAAATCTCATCCACAAGAATTGGTTATAGGTAAACCATCTGACCCGGTAAGAACTCGAAATCAAATGATTAATTTATTTATTCATTCAGCTTTTGTTTCCCAACTAGAACCGAAGAAAACTGATGAAGCTCTTGCTGATCCTAACTGGATAAATGCTATGCATGAAGAGCTGAATCAGTTTACCCATAACAATGTCTGGAACTTAGTTCCAAGACAAATATCTAAAACCATTATAGGTACGAAGTGGGTTTACAGAAACAAACTGAACGAAGCTGGTTCAGTTATGCGCAATAAAGCGAGACTTGTAGCACAAGAATATAGGCAAGAAGTAGGAATAGATTATGATGAAACAAATGCACTAGTTGCAAGACTGAAAGCAATCAGAATGTTCCTTGCCTATGCTTCATACAAAGATTTCAAAGTCTACCAAATGGATGTCAATAGTGCATTTCGAAATGGCCAGTTGCAGAAAGAAGTATATGTTGAACAACCACCAGCTTTTGTTAATCACTCTCTTCCCGATCATGTTTATCATTTGAACAAAGATCTATATGGTCTTAAACAAGCTACAAGAGATTGGTATGAAGCCCTTTCAAAATTTATGATTGATCATGATTTTACTGTTGGATCAGTTGATAAGACTCTGTTCAAATTTTCAAAAAATGATCATATTTTACTTCATTTGATGATATTATTTTTGGGTTTAACTAACCCCAAATTATGTGAGAAATTTGCCAAGTTAATGCAGGAAAAGTTCGAGATGAGTAAGATGGGAGAACTGACATTCTTTCTTGGACTGCAAGTGAAGCAACTAGAGGCTGGTACTTTTATCAATCAGACAAAATACACGAAGCAACTGCTTAAGAAATTTGGCATGGAGACATGTTCTGCTGAAAATACTCCCATGTGCTCATCGATTAAATTAGATAAAGATGAAGGAGGAATATCAGCTGAGACGGCACTTTACAGAGGGTTAATAAGCTCTTTATTATACCTAACTGCTAGTCGTCCTGATATTGTGTTTGCTATTTGCATGTGTGCCAGATTTCAAGTCGATCCTAAGCAATCGCATTATTTAGCTGCCAAACGCATATTGAAAAATCTTAAAGATACACAAATATGGTATGCTAAAGACTCAGCTTTCAATTTATTTAGATTCAGATTATGCAGGATGCAAGCTTGATCATAAAAGCACCAGTGGATCATGTCAGTTTCAAGGAGACAGACTGATTTCATAGTTCAGCAAGAAGCAAACATCCATAGCAACTTCCACAAATGAAGCAGAATATCTTGCTGCTGGAAGCTGCTGTGCTCAATTTTTCTGGATTCAGCAACAACTGAAAGACTATGGAGTCATTGCAAAAGAATCACCAATCTTTTGTGATAATACAAGCACAATTACGATTACATATAATCAAGTTCTTCACTTCATGACCAAACATATCAATGTCAAACATCACTTCATCAGAGATCATGCTTTAAAGAAAGAAATAAACATTTCAACTGAACAACAAGCTGCTGACATCTTCACTAAGCCACTTCCCGAGACTAAGTTTTCTTACTTTCGAAATATTCTTGGTTTAATTGATTTGTCTTAATATTATTCTCTTTTTTTTATTGTCTTGCTGTTTTCTCATTTGTCACCAATTTGTATGAAGTAAAATAAAAAGCAGTAAGAGAAAGACAATAATAAACTTTATAAAAGTTTATTTATTATAAACGGAGCGTACATGGGTGATGTATTTTTTCACTGCGAACCTCCAGGAGAACAACTACAGAGTTATTCCTCCAGTGAAGGTCCTTAGGAAGTCTTCTGAGAAGGAAATCCTTCTCAGAATCTTCCGCTCCTTGAGGAGAAGCAGAAGGTAGACACCTTCATCAGTGAAGATGTCTACATTATCAGCGACGTGAAGACACCGCCGATACCTCCTCAGAGTTGCCATCCTTTTAGAGATAGCAACTAATCCTCCCTCAAAGAAGGACTGGAGGCCCTAGATTTTCATCCAGGACAACAGTATCTTTTCAAAGACACTGTCTTCCATAGCTAGCTTCCTCGAAGCCACAGCTGACTGCATGAACTCTTCAGCTAAGTCTGGCTGCTTTGAACTTCCTCCTACATCCATTGCTGCTTACTCTAAATGTTTTATCTGCTAATATGCTTCTAAGTGATCTTGTGACTAACTCGTTTATTCTTATTTATAGACAGAGTTTCAAGTCATCTGAAGAGACACAATCGTCACTCCTGACGATTCATCTTCTGAGAATAAGATTTCTTTATAATTATGCTTTATTATAACCGTCATTTCTTTTACTAGAATATTATATGCTTAAGTGATGTGACTGATAAAATCATGCATTTATTTAATCTCATTAGTAATTTGAAATGTGGCCCTACGTGGTCCATTATACTTTTGTTCACGTTTTCACAACACGTACGCATGATTTTATCTTGTACTAACATGTGTCCAAAAATTTGAACAGTCACAAATATATGTACTTGAACCCGCTTCATTTCAGTTTTCCTTACACGCATTACAACTTTCAGAGCAAATCAATCCTCAAAGCTTTTTCTCGCAGATATTCAACTATCAGCTATGGCAAACCAAGTCCCTGCTTACATTCTCAACGCCATGGCGATTGACTTTGAATCAGTCATGTCTGTCCTTCTCAAACTGGAAGCAGCTGGACTAAAGAACTTTCTGAGATTAATATCCCGAGAAATCTATTCTAAAGAGATTCAAGATCTCTATGCTAATGGTTTTATCTCTGGTGACGGCCAAATAACTACAACCGTCAACAACCATCTACTGATCATTGAAGAAAACTCTTTCAGCAATCTCTTCCAACTGTCGTCTGATGGCTCAGCTAATATTTCTGATGTCAAAACTTCTGATGTGGAGGAAATGCAGACTCTCTAATCTACTGATGGACCGAAAATAAAGTTTTCCGATCCTAAGAAAGAACTGAAGCCAAAAATTCAGTTGCTGGCTGACATTGTGGCCAAAGGACTACTCGTTAAAGCAGGCTCGTTTGCTGCTTTAACCCTTTAGAAGTTTCAGGATATGACTGCAATAATGGCTAGAAGAAGACTGAATTGGTCAGCCATTATCTTCACCATTCTCAAGAACATGTTTCAGTCCTCAAAACAGTCCAAGAGATTTGCAGTGCCACTCAGCTATTTGCTGAAAAACAACGGTTTGGTGGGTGACTCTTCTGTGAAGTCATCCAAGTTCAAAATCTTCAATGCAAGAAATGTTCAGCTATCAAAGCTCAAGCTGGATATATCTCCTGAGCAATTCATTAAAGTAAAGAAGGAGATTGGGATGTAGGAGGCTCCCAAATCAGTCAAGAGAATCAAGAAAATAGCTCTGAAAAAGACAATCAAAAGAAAACTGATTGTCGGTGAGACTGATTCTGAGAAAACTCCTTCCCCAAAAATCATAAAGAAGCCCATGACTCTCAAAACCAAACCAGCAGTTGTGTTGGAAACCATTCCAGCCGAGAGATTGACATCGATTGGAGCTGAACAGCCCATTAGTACCATACCTTTGAGGGCAATTCCAGTTGAATCTTCAACTGAGATTCAGTTACCATCCACAACTGCTCAATCCAAGAAGATTGTCACCGAATCTGGTGATAAGCAACAACTATCAGGAGTCAAAGCTCCATTGATCTCCATCACTGCTCCAACGTCTCTACCGTTTGAAAGACTAAAAGGAGTGGTGATAAGGGAGAAAGTGGATACAATTGAATCATGACTGAGTATCTCTCATGCCCTAACTGACCCGAAAGGAAAGGGCGAGATGATTGAAGAGCCCCGACCGACAAACTCAATTCAGACTCATATTGACCTAATTTGGAAAGAGGTCAATGAGGTTTCTAGAATCAAAGCTCAACACTTACACTGAATGGGTTAGATTCATAACTGAAATTTTTGCCAGGAAATCTCAGAAGAAAGCAGTTCTGAAGAAATTCATTGCCCTGGAAACTACGGTCTTGAAGGTAGTCAAAGGTGCCTCGGTTGTTCAAGCACTGGAAAGGAAGGAATACTTATTTGATCTAGCGCGTATCAAGAAACTTGCTCAACTGATCGCTCAGCTATGCCAGAGTTATGATCCAACCAGTCCAACTACCTTCAATAACAGAGCTATTCATGACCAGCTGGACACGGATCTAAGATCACTGCAGATAAAGATCAAAAGCTGGGAAATGGATCATGAGTTGATTATTCTAGCAAATCCCCAAAGTCATTTATCTGAAGAGCAAGCTGAACCATCAGTTCAAAAAAACAGAGCCATCCCAGGAACCAGTTACTGAAACAACTGAGCAAGTAACTGCTCCTTCTTCAAAGGATGTTCAACCTTAATCCTCAGTTCGTCAATCTCCTACTGCAGATCTTCAACTCTACACTGAAGCTGAATTATCTTTGGCAAATATCGACGAAGTCATACAATCCGTTGGCAATAATATCCAGCTGAACATTCTTTTTACAGAAGCAGTTAAAGAACTGAGAGCAACTGAACAACCAGCCGCAGAGGCAATTTTGCAAGAAACTGGAGAACCAGTTCAGTCACCTACCATGACTGCACAAGAAGTTCTAGCTGAAACTGAAGTGGCTCAGTTGCACGAAGAACCAACTTAAGATGTGCAAACTAAAGAGCCAACTACAGTATCAGTTGTTCAACCAACTGAAGCACAGATAACAGTAACTGCTGATCTACGAACTGAATAGCCTTCCATATCAACTGCTATTCATATCTTCACTTCTCCTCAAGAACGTCAATAGGAAGCTATACCAGAAGATGGCTTAGAAATGGTTACTATTGCGACTGAATCAACTGATAGAGCCTTGGTAATCTTTAATCAAGAAGACAAATAGCAGGAACCAGAATTCTCTGGAGCAATGTTTCCTGAGATATCAACGGTTACTGAATCTATGATCGAAGACATTCAGTCCAATCTTCTCAGTATGAGCTCATCCATTTCTAATATCAAGTCAACCCAACTGCTGTACACTTTGAAGATTGATTCTGTTAAGGAGAATACTTTCAAAAGTTTAAAACAAGTCATGAAGGATGTTACTTCATTATTTCTCCAAATAGATCAATTAAAGAAGGACCGAATGACGATTCAAGCTCATTACCAAGCTCAAGAAGTGTTCACAAATCGCATGGATTTTTTCTAGAATGTGGTCACAAAGAGAATGGATTTGGTGCAAGAACATATAGTGCATGCCTTATCCAATGTCACTTCGGAAGGTCGTGCCTTATCCAGCAAGGTTGATAAGTTTGACAAAAAGGGGGAAGAAGAAGAAAAATAAGACCAGAAATTCTTATTCAGTTGAAGAGTTTGGCAGATTTGTAGTCAGTTAGAAGATTCTTTTAGTCTTTCATTCCTCGTATGAATCTGTACATTGAAAAGAGTTATCTACAAAGTATTCAATTTGATCAGTTCACACTTTCTAAGTTTTGTCAAACACATAAAAGGGAAAAAATTTTGGAAACTTAATTTCGGAGTTTGAAAACCTAAGCGCTGAAAAGAACTGATCTATATTACGCAAACTATTGGTTGCCTAATTGAAGACTAGTGCGCAGAAAATCAACAGCAGTTGATCTAAGCTAGCTGAAAAGTGTAGTTGAATGGATGATCAGTTGGAAACTGATCAGTTATGCTACAATCAGTTGAGAGCAATCAGCTTATCCTATCGACTAAAAGGAGTACACGTCATTAGTGAAAAGGACGTAGACCAACCACCGACAGATTGTACAAAGAGCAGCAGGAACGCCGCATTTCAGAAACGCTACAGTGTACGACTGTCATATGAATCTTGACATGGCAAATAATGAATATAAAGATTCAAATCGCATTCATTGTTACTGTTGGAAGCAAAGTCTATAAATAGTCGAGGAAAACAGCTGAGAAATATAACTATTCATTCAACCGAGTTGTTATTCTGCTGAAATCTCTTTACAAACTTTCTATTCATATTCAAATGATTTCAAAGCTCACGCTTATTGTTAATATCAATAGCTTTCAAGGCTATACTTCGAGCTTGCAAGCACAAACACATACTGTTGTGTTAATCGTTCTTGTAGAAGATCAGTTGTGCTAAGTAGTTTCAGTTCAGTAGAGTACTGTAAACTGTATCGAAACTAAGAGTTTCAGTTTGGCATTGTTAAGTCTAAAACTGAAGTGGGTCTGTACAATCCTTGTATTGATCAAAGTCTTTTAGTGAATTTCCTATCATTTAGATAAAAGGGGTGAAGTAGGAGTGATTGAAATCTCCGAACATCCATAAAACTTGTGTCTCATATTTCCTATTATATTCTATCTGTCAGTCAGTTTATTTCCGCACTTTCATCAGTTAACAGATTGATATTGACTAGCAAGATTTTTGAGTTCAGTTTATCACTAATCTGAATCATTATTCGAAAAGGTATTAAATTTTTCAATGTTTATTCAACCTCCTTTCTAAACACTCTTTGACCTTCCAACCGATCTTATAAAAAACAATAAAGAATAAAGTTTCCTCACCATAAATCCTCACTAGTCAATCCAACGAAAGTTACTCAACTCTTTCTTCCTTTTTTCTCTCCTCACTACAAATACCTCACATATCACCAAAGAAAGAGACGCTCGCATTCAAGTATTTTACTCAATTTTGAGAGTTCTCTCATAGGGTACACTTTAGGCTTTGTAGCTTGTGTGCATCAAACTCACAAGTTCAAATTTCATGACACTTATAGATCAACTTGTTCGAACTGCTTAAAACAAGAAAACAGACACTTGAATATGACTAACAATAAAGACGAGAACAAAATTTCAATACCACGCAATAGCAAAAAATTTTGAACTTTGTAATCTTTTTTTTGGGACATCTATTTTTTTTTTGTTCGATCAAAAACCTCTTTTTTTTTACTACTTGGAAAACAAGAACGAATAAATTTTTGCAACAAGAAACAACAAAGAATGACTCAAGAAAGTTCGAGAATCATAAGATTCACAAACACACAAAGACTAGAATACAAAACTTGTATCAACAATCTTGCGACACAAAGAAACAAGGAACACACACAATAGACGAAAAAAAGCTGATAAATAAAAATAGCCTACTGGTTTAAAAAAGAGCCTAAGCTCTGATACCAAATGATTCGAATCCAGTTATTCAAGAAATGCAAACACGATCTAGACCAAGTTGCACCCTCAATTCAATGAACAACAAGATTCTTTAACCCTCGATCTATAAACTTTGAAAACGAGTAACGTGTATTCACCCCTAAATTAGGCGGTTTAGTAATAAATAACACGAGAAATGACAATCGATCTCAAACGAAACTTCAAAGAAATTTTCCTTGACAATCAGATTTGAGACACAATCGTCAAACGCCACAAAATTATGACACTTTAATAAGTTTGATTTTTGTAAGACACACAAAAGTGTGGAACAAATCCAATGACTTTGGTTGAAAGAAAAACTCTAAATTTATTCGTTAATTCCTTTTATCATGTTTACTGAAACGTCCACTACTCGTTTTTCTTAAAAAGTAATAAAAAATTTTTTTTAACTCTGCCGAATACACTTATACATATATATATAAATCATCAATCGTTTACCAAAACTAAACTTAGCAATATTTCAAGATAATCCTAACTCTAACATCCTCTCAAAAACCACTCAAAGCATCATAAGTCATAAAATTTTTAACGTAAACATTAATCATAAACTTAATTTAAATGCGAAAACTAGCGCTGCTCCTCGGGTTATGTGCACATTCAGTCCAGCAAGATCATCCATCAAGTCCCTCAACAATATCACTATCATGCTCACCTGCATCGATCACACCTAGTGAGTCTAATGACTCAGCAAACCATGATCTTGGTAACAAGTAATACATATACAATCACATGCAACAGTGAAAATATTTTTACTTAACATAACTTTTCATGAACATGCATAAACATAAACATTTTTCCTTTCATCATATACATATACATTTTTCCTTTTATTGAATTCGGATCGTTAATTGTGACTTTCGTTTCAGCTGAAGGTCGATGGATCCATCTACGTATAACTACAGTACTGGGCGGCGGGGACATCAGCGACACTCTCACCAGTCAAATGAGTCTTGGCCTTACATATCATCATATCATCATAATCATCGTATCATCGTATTAGTCATAATCACTTCACCTCCTTCAACTTTTCGTATTTTCATCACTTATAAAACTTTAAGCATATATAAATCATTTTTCTTTTAAACCGAGCATGGAACATGTATTTTGACATTAACTGTTGGAACTTTTCAAGTTCGCAATCTTGATTTTGATGCTAAAAAAACTTATTATTTTGTTTCTAATAATCTACCTTAGTGCGCAGACAGCTAAAAATGAATTAATCAGTTTTACGAAACCACAACTGAAGCCATCTGAGATGCCAACTGATTGCCGAGACTAAATCAGTCTAACTGGTTCTTCAAACAAGCAGTTCAGTCGATTGTCCAAACTGATAGGTGATTCAGTAGGAAGATCTCAAAAGCCTGGCCAGCCTATGATGTGTCCAACTGACGAAGAACCCATCTAACCAGTTCAACTGAAGGAGTAAAATCAGTTCAACTGACTAGTCAACTGATTTCACTAGCCCAACTGAAGATCAGTCAAGCTGACCAGTTCAAAGCATCAGTCAGAATCTTTCAGTTGCAGATCAAGACAAGCTTACAGTAAATGGATTCCAGCTGTGCGAGAAGGTGCAAAGCCATTGTCCAGTCAAAGGACAATAATGGACGTTGCATCAGAGCATTAAAGACAACTCTCCAGAAGGCAGTCGAAAAGTCGAAGCACAAAGTCCAAGGAGCCGATTCAAATGCAACGGATACAATAATTGAGTCTTGCTGTATGATCAGCTTTTCCCGCCTATATAAAGAGGAGATCAGTGAAGACTCAAATAAGAGAGACATATACGAGAGTGAAAAGATTTGAGAAGAAAAACAGAAAAGGGCACGCTCAGTTGCATATTAGCTTTCAGAAGCAATCAGCCCAGAGGGACTCTTATCGTTGTATCAGCTTAGTTTAGAAGTCATTTTCCCTCAGTGTGTGAGAACATTCGTGTTCAGTTCTCACACACACACTCACTCTCAAAACCACTCAAATACCATCTTGCACAAAGACGTTAAACTTGTGTATGTAGTCTTTGACACATAGACGTTAAAGAAGTGTTGGCTGGAAGGTTCTGCCTTCAGTCGTATCTAGGAGTTCATTTTAGGCAGTAGTGTAAGTCCTAGCTGAGTGGGTTTGTACAAAGAGTTGTATAAATCAAAGTCTTCTAGTGGAACCTACCCGTAGTGGTAGAAGGGGTGACGTAGGAGCAGTTGAAGTCTCCGAACATCCATAAACATATCTTGTGAATTTAACTGATTAACTGCTGTTTTCAAATTGTTTCGATCAGTTAGAGCATTCGTCAGTTCAGTTGTCACCGTAACTGAACTGAAGAATGCAAAAACTAATCTAGTCTTTCTCAGTTATTCAGTTTACATAAGTTAAAATGTTTTCTAATAACAGTTTTCTTCACGAAGGATTACTTCGAGTTTCTTTCGCTTGGTTTTAAACCAAACTCGATTTAATTCATCGGTGTTAATATTCTTAGAACACAAGCTATTGCAGCTCATTGGAGAATGTAGTGTTCGAAATGCCTTCGAAGGCACTAGCACACTCGATCCTTCAATTGGTATCAGAGCGGGTTGTTCTAAGAAGAACATTTGAAAAAATTGTGTTTTAAAATGTGTTACTTTAAAATAGTTTTAAAAGCTATTTAAAAGTATTTCATACAATTTTCAAAATTATTTGAAAATATTTATATGTCGCTCTTTAGCAAAGAGTTGAGAGGATTGGTTCTGCAAGTAACATTGCAACCACTTCTTTAGATTCCTAGCTTTGGGGCTTTAATCAGCCTGCAGGGGACTGAGGAACATCTGCAAAGATGCAAAACTAAATTGCTCACTGAACAAAAACTCAGTTGCAAACCTACCAAGTCAGCTGTTCTTCAGACGAAACTCATCCATGTTGGGATGTTGGTCGATTTAATCACTAGCTGAACTCCACGAGAGCCTAGTCAGAGTCTGCTCGACCAGTTGGGTGAGCACAGAGGACAAGTTCAAATCAGTTTAAATCGTTTCTCTAGCAAATTAAACTCACAACTGATGAGCAGTTCAAGCAGTCAAGACAACTAGCTGATGGTATATCCAGTTCCGTCATAGAAACTGACTGATATCTGATGTTGTTTAAATTTGCTATTGTTGTAGCAACTTTTCCTTTTCAACTGATGTATGCACTCAGATATAAATACATGGAAATTTATTTAAATAAAACATCATGTTTATTTAGTTATGTTTCGTTGTGATTGAATAGATATTCTCAGTTCTCTTGTCTACGATGCTTGAATAATTAAATGACTATAAACACATTTTTCAATATGTTTTATGAATTTATTGAACATCGTGATGAACTTATGCATAATTTTGTTTCAAATATGGAAAACAAAATTTTAAAATATTAGGAGAATATCCCAATTGTGTATGGCTTAGCAACATTACTTGATCCTAGTCAAATTCAATGTGGGTTAGACATGGTTTTTTGAATATTATGCTAAATTCATTCAGAAAAATGTTGACGATCAAAAGAATTCAATCATGCATTCTCTACAAGAATTGTTTGATTTGTATGCTAATGTACAATGTGAACCGAGTGCACAGCCGTGGAAGAGGCTGACAGAGAAAAACAAAAGGAGAACTCTCAACTTCTTTCAAAGTTTGAAGCGACAAAAATTCAAAGGAATATCAGTGACTACAATAAATTACAATGAGATCCAAATTTATCTAAGCCAATATATTGAGACTATATAGAATTTCAATATTCTTGTTTGGTAAAAGTAAATTATCAACTTATCAAGTATTAGAGGCAATTGCAAGAGATGTCATAGCCATTTAAAGTTCAATTGTTGCTTCCGAATCATCATTTTCAGTATGTGAAAAATAATTGGTGAACAAAAAACTAATTTAAATTTAAAAACACTTAACATCCTAGCATGCCTACAACATTAGTCCGCATCTGAAAAAAAGAATAGGACTGCTGGAGCTATCGACGAATTTCAAAGCTCAAGCTCAGAAGAAGATCTGGACTATTAAAATATATTTTAATAAATCGTGATGAATCTTAGATGTTTAATCATAAAAATCAATGTTCAAGTTACTTTTTTTTTTTTATGATTAATCAATATTGTTTTCACTCAAAATACTGAATAAAAAAATTGTTCGTTAATAAAAGTAATTTATATTAAAAATAATAAAATTCGTAACCGAGAACCGGTTTGACCCAAACCAAAACCGGTCTATAAATTATAGAATTGGTCTGCGGTTCAGATTGGTTCCAATGTTATACCTTGGAAATGGTTTTGAACTGGTTCCGGAGACGCTCGACTCGAAAACTGAAATGGGGAGCGGTTAAGCATGACTAGTATATAGTACTTCAACATTTCTGCAGAAAAATAACTACACAAAAAGTTAAATACATAATTAAGATTGAAATTTGACAATATTCAGATACTCGTGTGATAAGTGTTGTTACTTGAACCAAACTCATTCGAACAGAAAAATCGAGATGGAGTCCGGAATTTAAGATGTTTTAAATAAGTCTCTTGATCTTGACCCGTAGACAGATAAGTCCGAGCTGGATCGGGATCCGGATCTGGAACTCCTCGCTCATGTCCATACCTAGCTATTTGTCTGAAATTTCAGTCAAAGCCGGCTCAAAAGACCAAATACATATTTTTGTTGAAAATAAGAAAGTTGAATGTTGAAAATAAGAGTTGTAAATATTGAAAATTTGTGTGTGATGATGTATGTAATGATGTATTTATTTTTGGATTATTTCCAAAGAAATTCTATAAATAGGTCTCTCAATTTGTGAATAAAATCACAATTGAGTAGAGAGAAAATTTTATAAAATTTATAGTTTAATATATTTTGAGAGTTTAAGATTTTTACTTTTTACCGTAAATTTTTATTTTTAACACGTTATCAGCACGATACTCGAAGGTTCGGTTCTCCATATTTTTCCAAGCTCCAAAACACAAGAAAAAAGTAACAATATTCAAAAGTAAGAGTATTTACTTTACTATTTATTTATTTTTATTGTATATATATATTTAATGTATAATACCATATTATATAAAAAGAGTTTATGACACCTCATTATAATATTGTGATATGATATACATAATTATTTAAACATGATTAACATTATATACATCATATTATTACCATAAATTTACATATACATACATTTATTTTTTAAGATTTTGTAACGGTCATAAACGACTAGTTTTTACCCTATAAATATGACTTCACAAACACATTCAATCACTCCAAACTTATTCTTCTTCCCTAAAAAATTTCTTCATCAAAATTTTCAAAGAAGAGAAGATGGCTCTTTCAAGGATATTTTGTATCATTATTTTGGTTATTATACTCACTAGTTTTGTATTTATCGGAGAATATCCACCTCGCGTATTTTCTTTATTTTTAAGAATGCTTGTGTTTATAATTTATCTGTTACTTTTTATTGTCATATTAATAGAACTTAACTGATAAAATACATTGTTATTTTTCTAGTACCTCCATGTCAAATTTGGCAAAGCTCGAATTTGTTGCGCTCGAGATTACAGGAAAAAATTATATACCATGGACTCTTGATGTAGAAATACATCTTGAGTCATTGGGTCTAAGCGAGACCATTAAATAAAATGATATCTCTTCATCACAAGAAAAAGCAAAAACTATAATATTTTTTCGTCGACATCTTGATGAAGGTTTAAAATGTGAATATCTCATCGAAAAAGGTCTCATGGCTCTGTTGAAAGTATTAAAAGAAATATTTGAACATATAATGAAAGTTATACTTCCGACCGCCCATGATGAATTAAATATGTTAAGATTCCAAGATTTTAAGAAAGTCAGCGATTACAATTCGACGATGTATCGAATAATCTCGCAATTAAAATTTTGTGGACATGAGGTTACGGAATCGGAAATGCTTGAAAAAACATTTTCTACGTTTCACGCATCAAATATAACTCTACAACAACAATATAGAGTGCATGGATTTACGAGATATTATGAACTTATCGTCTGTCATCTTGTGGAGGAAAAGAACAACGAGCTGCTAATGAGAAATCATCAGTCCCGACCCACTGGATCAACAGCATTTTCAGAAGTAAATGCTGTAAGTAAAAATGAATTTAAACCTAGAAACCAAAATCAAATTCAGAGAGAAGGTTTTGGTCGAGGTCGAGGTCGTGGTCGTGGACGTGGAAGTGGCTGTGGTCGCGGTCGTGGCCGTGGTTTTGAAAACAATCGAGATAGTTACTTCTATAACTCATCTCAAAAGGGCGTCACGAACCACCCACTGAAAAGGCATTATGAGAACATAAGTGTTAATGAAAATCACTCAAAACGATTTGAAAGTTCTTGTTTTAGATCCGGCACTCCAGGACATTGGTCTCGTATTGTCGAGCCCCCGAGCACCTTTGCAAGCTCTATAAAGAATCGATAAAAGGGAAAGAAAAAGAGACCGACTTCACTGAACGCAGTGACCGTTTGAGTGATTCAACTCATTTTGATGCTGCAGATTTTTTGAATGATTTCTCTGGAAATGTTCAATATGCTAGTGGAATAGAAATGAAAAATATTGATGCTACAGATTTTCTCAACGATTTCTCTGAAAATGAACAATATATTGGTGGAATATAAATATAAAATAATTCATTTTTCATGTACTCATATGATAATGTTTTATTGTAAAATTAAGATATGTGTTATATTTTTTAATAAATTACATATGTATTGTCAATAATTTTTTCATTGCATATTTTTTTGAAGTTCAAATATAAAAAATGCTATGAACAAAGCTAAACAAGGAACTAATCCCATGAAAATTTGCTTACCTGATAGTAGTACAACACACACTATTCTCCGAGATAAAAAATATTTCTTGAAACTAAAACCAACAAAAACAATGGTGAATACAATATCAAGTCCTGTAGACTGGATAAAAGTTTGTGGTAAAGCACATTTTTTGTTATCTAATGGTAGAAAATTTTTGATAAATGATACATTATATTCACCACAATCGGAAAGAAATTTGTTGAGTTTTAATGACATATATTCTCATTGGTATGATACTCAGACAATAAATGAAAGAAATGAGAAATATATGTGTCTTACCACATATAAATCAGGAAAGAAATATGTAGTTGAAAAAGTACCAATGCTCCCTACTGGATTGCATTATACATATATAAGTCCAATTGAATCAAAAATGGTAGTTGATAATTCTTCAATACTGATCAATTGGCATGATCGATTAGGACATCTTAGTTCAACAATGATGCGAATAATTATAGAAAATACACATGGTCATCCGCTGAAAGACCAAAAAAACTTTCAAAATAATAAGTTTCAATGCAAAGCATGTTCTCTTAGAAAACTTATTATAAGACCATCACCAGCTAAAATCCAAACTGAATCACTCATGTTTCTTCGGGGTGATATTTGTAAGCCAATTCATCCACCATATGGACCATTTAGATATTTTATGGTATTGATCGATGCCTCCAGCAGTTGGACACATGTATGTATATTATCAACTCGGAATGTGGCATGTGCAAGATTACTTGTTCAAATAATAAAATTGCGGAATCAATTTCCCAATCATACAATCAAGAAAATTAAACTTGATAATGTTGGTGAATTTACTTCCCAGACTTTCAATGATTATTGTATGTCAATGAGAATCACTGTTGAGCATCATGTTGCTCATGTACATACACAAAATGGATTATCTGAATCATTGATTAAATGTCTACAACTGATTGCTAGACCAATGATTATGAAAACAAAACTCCCTGTTTCTATATGGAGACATGCAATTTTACATGTTGTTGCATTAATTCGCATCAGACCAAGTGCATATCATAAATACTCCTCATTGCAGTTTACATTTGGTAAAGAACCAGACATTTCTTATTTGAGAATTTTTGGATGCATGGTATATATGCCTATTGCACCGCCTCAACGAACAAAAATGGGACATCAAAGAAAGATCAGAATTTATGTTGGTTATGATAGCCCATCAATAATTTGATATCTTGAACCTCAGACAGACGACGTGTTTACAGCACGTTTTGTTGATTGTCATTTTAATGAGGAAATCTTCCCAATGTTAGGGGGAGAAAAGAAAAATATCGAAAAAAAATTACATGGTATACATCATCATTGTTACATATGGATCCAATAACTAAACAATGTGAAAAAGATGTACAACAAATTGTGCACTTACAAAGAATAGCGAATCAAACACCAGATACATTGCAGACACAAAAAGGGTAACTAAATCATATATACATGCTGTTAATGCCCCTGCTCAAATTGAAATTTCAAATAAACAAATTGAAGATACTCATGATATCATTGAACGCTTGAAGCGGGGAAGGCCAATCGGTTCCAAAGATAAAAATCCTCGAAAAAGAAAAAGTATAGAGAAAAACGATGATCACAAAATAAAGAATGATATTCCAGCAGAAATACATGATGATGAAAATGTTCTGTTAGAACCACAAACTGATGAGAATCGTGAAATCTCTATCAATTATATTAATACTCGAAAAATATGGAACAGAAAATATATAAAAGAAATTGATGAGATATTTTCTTACAATGTGGCATTTGATATCATAAATGACAATGAAGATCATGAACCAAAATCATTTGGTGAATGTAAAAATCGACAGGAATGGATAAAATGAAAAGACGCCATCCAGGTTGAATTGGATTCGCTAAATAAACGTAACGTTTGTGGGCCTATAGTCCTTACAACTGAAGGTGTAAAATCTGTTGGATACAAATGGGTTTTTATTCGAAAACGAAATTAGAAAAATTAAATAGTAAGATATAAAACTCAGCTTATTGCACATGATTTTTCTCAAAGGCCTGTAATTTATTATGAAGAAAAGTATTCTCCTGTTATAGATGCAATTACGTTTCAGTATTTGATTAGTTTGGCGGCATCTGAAAATTTAGAAATGCGTCTTATGGATGTTGTCACAGCTTATTTATACGGATCACTCGATAGTAATATATAAATATGAAAATCCCTGAAGGATTTAAGATGCCAGAAGCACAAAGTTCGAAACCCAGATAATGTTATTCTGTGAAATTGCAAAGATCATTATATGGGTTAAAGCAATCCATCCGAATGTGGTATAATCGGCTAAGTGAACACTTAATGAAAAAGGGATATGTAAACAATTCAATATGCCCTTGCGTTTTAATTAAAAAAACAACATCTGATTGCGTAATTATTGCTGTATATGTTGATGATTTAGACATCATTGGAACGAATAAAAAAATTCAAGAAGTTGTGTCGTACTTGAAGGAAGAATTTGAAATGAAGGACCTTGGAAAAACAAAATATTGTTTGGGTTTGCAAATTGAACACATAGAATATGGAATATTTGTTCACCAATCAAATTATATAGAAAATGTCCTTAAACGTTTTAATATGGATAACTCAAATCCTTTAAGTACTCCAATGGTTGTTAGATCATTAAACATAGAAAATGATCCATTCCGTCCATGTGAGATGATGAAGTTATTCTTGGTCCAGAAGTACCATATCTAAGTGCTATCGGTGCCCTTGTGTATATTGCAAATTGTACAAGACCTGATATATCTTTAGTTGTAAATTTATTGGCAAGATTTAGCTCATATCCAACAAAAAGACACTGGAACGGAATTAAACATATATTCCGTTATCTACGAGAAAAGTCAGACTTGAGACTTTTGTATTCAAAAGATACCAATCAAAGCATAATTGGTTAAGATGATGCTGGGTATTTATCTGATCCACACAAGGCATGTTCCCAAACAGGATATGTATTTACTCGTGGAGGCACGCAATTTCTTGGCATTCACAGAAACAAACACTCGTAACAACTTGATCAAATCACGCCAAGATTATTGTACTACATGAAGCAAGTCGTGAATGTGTTTGGCTAAAATCAATGACCGAACATATTCAAACCTCATTCAGATTATCATTCGACAAGAAGCCCGTGACACTATATGAAGATAATGCTGCATGTGTTGCTCAAATGAAGAAGGATACATAAAAAGCCACAAAACTAAACATATTCCCCCTAAATTCTTCGCATTCACCCAAGAGCTTGAGAAGAATAAAGATATTGATATTCGTTACATTCAATCAAGTGAAAACTCATCAGATCTATTCACAAAGGCACTTCCTACGACAATATTCAGAAAGCATAGATATAATATTGGGATGCGCAATCTACGAAATTTGTGAAGAATCGTTCGTGTTAACATGAGGGGGGTTTACGTGACTGTACTCTTTTCCCTTACTATGGTTTTATCCCAATGAGTTTTTCTTAGTAAGGTTTTTAACGAGGCAGTATAAAAACACGTAATGAAGACAATCATTTTATCATGATCATCATCACAAGGGGGAGTGTTGAAAATAAGAAAGTTGAATGTTGAAAATAAGAAGTTGAATGTTGAAAATAAATGTGAAGGCCTATGAATCCTTGCTTGAAAAATTAAAAATTTTCTTTTTTTTTTTATAATCAAAATGCCTCATTCATAAATAAACCGATAAACAAAGTTTTATATTCAAAATGGCAGCGGAAGAAAATATTTGTATGCGAAATAACAATTTAAGAATATCCCACAACTGATAAAAATTGTTTGAGAAATAAAATAATAAATGCTGAACTGAGGTCCTCGGGTGCCACTACTGCTGACCCAAGCTGGCTCACTGGTCCCCGCCCTCGGCCCTGACCTCATCAGTACCTACAACAATCAAGTCTAGTGAGCCTAAAGACTCAGCATGCATATATCGTAGGTAACGAGTAAATACTAGTAAAATTTTGCATGGGATAAAATATCATGTCATGGGGCATACTGAAAATAACCTGTACTGAGCAATTATAATACGTGCATGACTGAATTAAAATCATAGTAAAAATGTTGCTCCTTGGAGCCCTGTACTGAAATAACTGGTAATAATTTTCTGTTGAGATTATGGTCTACGCATGTGGCCCCTGCACTGAACTGAACTGATCGGTAACTGGCTACCGGGGGAGTATCAAACTGAACTGAACTGACCGGTCACTGGCGACCGGGTGGTACCAAACTGAACTGATCGGTCACTGGCGACCGAGTAAATAGTGCTCCCAAAATAGTGAATTGACCACAAGCAATATCGCATAAATCTCAAAATAAGTATTTTCTATTTTCATGCACGTAATATAATTAAATTGTATAATGAAATATCCTGTATTATTTTTACCAACTGGATTGGATCGTTCCCAGGCTCGCTGCAACCTAAATATGCCATGAAAAATATGCAATAGCTTCTACTTGACCAACTATGCAATTTAAGTTAAAAAAATGCGACAATGACGCTCGACGACTTCGTATTTAATCATGACTCCGAGCCAACCCGAACCAACACTGAACCAACGTATAGTCATGATTAAAATACACTTAAAATTATGAATTTATGCTCCTAAAATGGTGAGGGCCGAAATCTAGGTGAATGGAGGCCAAAACATGAAACGCTCTTTCGAGAGTCAATTTGGCACATCGCACCGTAAATTCTCGTACGACCTCAAAAATGATCCGAATCACAAACGGCCAAAAACGTGGCCTTCCTAACTCGATGAGGCACTGTCCAGTCCAAGGCCATAGGCTAAAAGCCAACCAAGAACTCAAACGAGCCTCCGAACCGTCACAGCAAGTTGCTGTCCAGAAATTCCAGCAACCGCACTTGTACTTACATCGCTTCGGTTGCGAGACTATTGGCCATTGGGGCTTGAACCACTGACCCGAGCCTCTTCCCAACATCCTAAGATGTGGCTTGAACCATGGCTAAGGGCCCTAGGCCAACCACAATCCAATCCAACACCTAGGACAACACAAAGCCTCAACCGAAAACAAAAAAAATCTGTACCGACATGTTTCTGAAATTTTATTTTGTTACTGTCATGGACCTTTCCAATGGCCATCGATTGACCATGGCTCGATCTAGACATCAAGGGGTATTGAGTGAACCAGGGCTAAGGGCCATAGGCCAACCGAGCTTCACCCCAACCATCAAAAGCCGAAGCTACACATGCAGTAGGGGAAAGGGGACCGTGGGCTGTTCTTGTTCTTTTGATTTGAAAACCGATTCACCATGGACCAAGCCTCAAAAGGGCGACTTGGTCACGTCTTAGACATGATAGGGAAGTGTTCTAACCATGGCTATAGGCCCCTAGGGCAGCCAAGATCAGAAACTTCCTCCCTTGACAGCAAGCAAAAGAAATCGAGACTCAAATGGCATGGAGGAAGAGCTGCTGTCACATGCGAGTTTCCAGCGTGTATGGGATTGAACGAATGGATCAACATGGTCTTGACACACCCTAGTATGTGTCTATACGCAGCCCCGAGCCCCTGGAGTCGAGCCAACCACCTGAATCCTCAAAACAAGCCAAACCGTGAAGGCGCATATGAACCATAAAAATTCTGTACATATTTTTTCGAGAATGTTGTTGCTTTATTTCGGTTTTGCTTCATAAAAATCATGAGTATGGTGGTTTAAAAATATTAATATGACTTGATTGAAGTGTGTAAGAAGGTATAAACATGCCTGGAAATTTTGATGAATAAGAAAACAAGCTAGTGCGACGACACGGCGCGGCGGAGACGGAGTGCTCTTCTTTCGTTTCAACTTTTCTCTCTTATTTTCTCTAGGTGGAAATCACGATTTTTGAGAGGTTTTTCTTCTGAAGTTTCGAGTATGGTGATGGGGAGATGACTAGGGAGAAATAATATGGGAGGTTGCAAGATTGTTGGAGTTTAAATGGCAAGATAATATTTATTTTTTTTTAATATCTTAGAGTTTGATAAATGATTTGATAACAAAGATTTGAAGGATATTTTGAGTGTATTTGGTCGATGGTTAGGTCTAGGATCAATGGAGGAATATTGCTTAATTAATTTATTTGTTAGAGATAAAAAAAAATGGAGAGAATATTTACCTAGAAAAAAAGATTAAGGGAAGGGAAATAAAGGATGAGTTGAAAAAATCAAATCTTTGAAAATAAGGCATGACCGATTTTTGCTAGCAAGATGGGGTGGAAAAATGTTTAAATTAATAATTATTGGGGAATTAAAAGGTGAGGGATTTATCTACTAAAAATGGATAAGGAAAGAAGTCAATTAAATTGTGAGTTGTCAAACTAATCAAGATTGGGTTGGATAATGAGGGGGCCGAAATTTTGAATGCTAAATTAGGTAGAAATATTGCTTAATTCATGTATTTTAAATATTTAAAGTTTTATCTACCCATTAAGTATTAATTAATTAGTTAAGGAATAACATTATCTTGCATACATGGTTAGATATTTAAATCTTAAAGGTAAATTTACTATCATGATAAATTATAATTTCTTAACTAAAATAAGTCTAGATTAACTTATCTCAATTGGTCACATATTTAAATTTAGGCTATTAATTAAATTATTGGACATAAAGAATTTATTTGCTACTTATCTCAAGTTAATTAAATAAATCCCTAAACCTTCTTTTATTTTAAAATGATTTATTATTTATCTTAAATAAATTCTAAGAATATTTTCTTAATATTAAAATTTATTTCTTTACTCCAACTCCGGTCCGGCCTCACTTAATGAACTGAAAAGAATAAAATTTAAACTACTGAATAAAATACTTAGCTTCAAAGAATGCATTTAAATACTCATGCAATGAAGTCAATTTAATTAAAAAAAATTAGAATTATGCATGGCTTATACGCAGTCTAATTACGGGTTCTACAACTCTCCCCCCCTTAAAGAAATTTCGTCCTCGAAATTAGAACTCACCAAATAACTCGGGGTACCGACTCCTCATTTCTGGCTCAGACTCCCACGTAGCTTCCTCCTCTGAATGGTTGAGCCATTTGACTTTGACTCGCTTAACCAACTTGTTCCGCAGCTTCTTCTCCTGTCTGTCTAAGATCTGCACTGGTCTCTCCTCATAAGACAGGTTCGGGGTAAGCTGCAACGGCTCAAAGTTCAGCACATGCGAAGGATTCGCCATGTACTTTCTCAGCATGGAGACGTGGAACACATTGTGTACTCCGGCCAGATTCGGCGGAAGAGCAACACGATAAGCTAGCGTCCCAACTCTGTCAAGGATTTCAAAGGGTCCAATGAATCTCGGACTGAGCTTCCCTTTCTTCCCAAATCTCATGACACCCTTCATAGGTGCCACCTTCACGAAAACATGGTCGCCGACTGCGAACTCTAGATCTCTCCTCCTCTGATCTGCATAACTCTTCTGTCGACTCTGAGCAGTCCTCATCCTATCGCGGATCTGGGCTACTACATCAACAGTCTGCTGAATAATCTCTGGACCCAATTCTGCTCTCTCTCCTACTTCATCCCAATGAACAGGAGATCTACACTTGCGGCCATACAGAGCTTCATACGGAGCCATACCAATAGATGACTGGAAGCTGTTGTTATAGGTGAACTCCACCAATGGCAACTTCGACTCCCAACTCCCTGAGAAGTCAATCACACAAGCACGGAGAAGATCCTCTAAAATCTGAATAACTCGTTCTGACTGACCATCTGTCTGAGGATGGAAAGCTGTGCTAAACAGCAACTTCGTACCCATAGTCGAATGCAAACTCTTCCAAAAAGAGGAAGTGAATCTGGGGTCTCTGTCAGATACTATCGAAACGGGAATACCATGGAGTCGGACTATCTCCCGGATGTACAACTCCGCATACTGAATCATGGTGAAAGTCGTCTTAATAGGCAAGAAGTGCGCTGATTTGGTAAGACGATCTACAATCACCCAGATGGCATTTGATCCTCTGACTGACTTCGGCAAACCGGTCACGAAGTCCATGGTAACATTCTCCCACTTCCACTCGGGAATGGGAAGAGGCTTGAGCAACCCTGCTGGTCTCTGATGCTCTGCTTTCACTAACTGACAAGTCAGACACTCAGATACAAAACGTCTGATGTCTTTCTTCATCCCTGGCCACCAATACAATAGCTGCAGATCCTTGTACATCTTCGTACTCCCAGGGTGAATGGAGTACGGCGACATATGGGCCTCTGATAAGATGTCTGCTCGGATAGAATCACTGCTAGGAACCCATATCCTGTCTCGGTATCTCACAATACCGTCGCTGACTGTATACAAGACACTGCCCTTGGCTTCATCCCTCTTCTTCCACTGTGCCAATTGCTCATCTGCTGACTGACCATTGCGAATACGGTCAAGAAGAGAGGACTGAATGGTCAAGGTAGATAGACGGGGAACTCTACCTTGAGGATATGACTCTAGATTAAACCTCTGCATCTCAAGCTGAAGAGGTCTCTGAATCGTCAAATGAGCCATTACTGCGACTTTTCTGCTCAATGCATCTGCAACTACATTAGCTTTACCCGGGTGGTAGCTAATGTCACAGTCGTAATCCTTCACAAGCTCCAACCAACGCCTCTGACGCATGTTCAGCTCCTTCTGCGTAAAGAAATACTTGAGGCTCTTATGGTCGGTAAAGATCTGGCACTTCTCTCCATACAGATAATGCCTCCAAATCTTCAAGGCAAAAACTACTGCGGCCAACTCTAGATCATGGGTAGGGTAATTCTTCTCGTGGATTTTCAACTGTCGAGAAGCATACGCTATCACTTTCCCATGCTGCATCAATACTGCGCCTAAACCGAGCTTCGAAGCATCGGTATAAAGGACAAACTCGCCGGGCCCTGACGGCATGGCCAACACTGGTGCTGAGATAAGAGCTTGCTTCAAGGTATCGAAGCTCTTCTGACACTCCTCGCTCCACAAGAATTTAGCATTCTTCTTGGTCAAAGATGTGAGTGGGACGGCAATAGAGGAGAATCCCTTAATGAACTTCCTGTAATATCCTGCTAGCCCAAGAAAACTGCGGACCTCTGATGCATTCTGCGGCACAACCCAATCTCTGACTGCGGCAACTTTCGCTGGGTCTACCTCAATACCACTGCTAGAAACAATGTGGCCTAAGAACGCCACCTTCTCTAACCAGAATTCGCACTTACTGAACTTTGCGAATAATTTGTGCTTCTGCAAGGTCTGTAAAACTGTGGTCAGATGCCTGCTGTGCTCCTCTTGACTCTTGGAGTAGACGAGAATGTCGTCTATGAACACTATCACAAACTGGTCAAGATACGGCTGAAATACGCGATTCATGAGATCCATGAAGATCGCTGGCGCATTCGTCAGACCGAACGGCATCACAAGGAACTCGTAGTGACCATAACGAGTCCTGAAAGCAGTCTTGGAAACATCAGCATCTCTCACCCTCAACTGGTGATAACCGGAGCGCAGATCAATCTTGGAGAAAATCGAAGCTCCCTGTAACTGGTCAAACAGATCCTCAATCCTCGGAAGTGGGTATTTGTTCTTCACTGTAACCCTGTTCAACTCCCGGTAGTCAATGCATAGTCTCATAGAGCCATCCTTCTTCTTAACAAACAAGACTGGCGCGCCCCAAGGTGAAAAACTAGGGCGAATGAACTCCTTGTCAAGAAGTTCCTGAATCTGCTTCTTAAGCTCTGCCATCTCTGTCGGTGCAAGTCGGTACGGTGCTTTTGAGATCGGAGCCGTACCTGGCATAAGCTCAATGGAAAATTCCACCTCTCTCTCAGGTGGCATACCAGAGACGTCTTCAGGAAAAACGTCTAAGAAATCTCTGACAATCGGAACATCTGAGGCTGACTGGCTGGGTGCCTCGGGGACAGATAAAAAGGTTGCTAGAAATGCCCGACACCCTCTATGCACGAGCTTCCTAGCCTGAACATAAGGAATAATACGCGGTAGAGGAAAGTACCTGTCTGGCTCAAATAAGAACTGCTCCATTCCTGGCGGTCGAACAAGAACAGATCTCCGCTGGAAGTCTATCAACACCCTGTTCCGCAATAGCCAGTCCATCCCTAGGATGATGTCAAATTCTGGCATCGGTAGCACGATAAGATCCGCATACACAAGATTTCCATGCAGCTCAAGGTCTATATCTCTGATCACATTAGTAGCTGCCATCTCCTCGCCTGACGGCAACACTACTGAAAAGGCTGTGTCTAGCCCAATGGTCTTGATCTTAAGAAAGTTCGCAAAGACCTCCGAAATAAACGAGTGAGTGGCCCCTGAATCTATCAAGGCCTTGGTAGCGGAACCAGATATAAAAATTCTTCCTGAAAGATCGGAACTCTAAGTTGAATCCAATAGCTACAAGAATTAAACTTATAGACATGCAAAGATCAAAGTTCTTCTAGCTTAAATTCCCAAAATAATATTGAGTAGAGCATGCAATCCTATATCAATTTCTAAGTTCAAGATCTTAATTCTGTTCCCAAAACACGGAAATTCAAATATTAACTTAAAGCTTAAAGGTACCTGTCAACAACATAGTCTCCGGGTTTGTTTCTGCGGCCTGGAGAGCAAAAACTCTGCCTTGGGTAGGCAGATTCCTCTGAGGGCACTGCAGCAACATGTGGTCAGGACTGCCACACTTAAAACACTTTCCAGAACCAGACATACATGCTCCAGGATGGCGGCGTGAGCACCTGGGACAGACTGGGTGCTCAAAGGTCCTCGGGACTGGGCGTCCCCGCTGCTGCTGCTGCTGTTGCTGGCCTCTGTTTCTGGGCTGCCCATGAAAAGGCCTCTTGTTTTGCTGTTGATGCTGATGAGGAGGAGGGCGGTGTGGTACCTGGGCTGGGCGCTTGCCTTGGCGATCCCTCTCGATATCCCGCAGATCCTGCTCTGCGGCTAGGGCTTTGGAGACCGCGACCTCATAAGTAGTAGGGTCAGACACCCTAACATCACGGTGCAAGATCGGCCGTAGACCCACCAGGAAGTGCATCATCTTAGCTCTGGCATCATTTGCTATGAGGGGCACAAAGTGACAGCCCCTCTCGAACTTACGGATGAACTCCGTAACCGTCATATCACCCTGTCTCAAGCTCATGAACTCGGTGGTCAACCTGGTGCGCACTTCCTCAGCAAAATATTTGGAGTAGAAAACCTCCGTGAAGTGTGTCCAAGTCAGTGTAGCCAAGTTCAGGGCTACTGCTGCTCCTTCCCACCATAAGCGGGCATCTCCACTGAATAAGTAGGTGGCACATCGGACTCTGTCTGCATCTCAAGCTCCATGAACTCGAAGATAACCTCGAGGGATTTGATCCATCCCTCGGCAATCATGTGGTCAGACGTCCCAGAAAACTCCTTCGGACGCATCTTCATAAACCTCTCATAGACAGCCTCGGGCCCTGTCGGCCTGGCTGCGGCTGCGGCATTGTTCCCCGCAAACTGTGCAAAGAACCTAGTCATCTCAGCTAGCATCTGGGCATTCATGTCAGGTGGAGGTGGAGGTGGAGGTGGATGTCCGAATCCCCCCTGTCCTTGATCCTCACCGTCTTCAAGACGGCGCTCCTCATTACCTCTCGGGCGTCCAACCTGGCGTCTAGGAGGCATACTGTTCCATACATAACCCATACGTAACTAACATGCATAATTCCATAATTTATTCTAAATAAATACTGAAATACTGAAAAGATTTGATCGTAAAACATTTCATGGAAACATGCTGTCAAAATAATTCATGCTTTAAATAAAATGCTGAAATGTAAAACTTACAGACCGAAGACGTGGCTTCGTGAGCTTCTCGTGGTCAGTAGTAGTGCAACCCTTTACAAGAACATTGGCTCTGATACCAACTGTGAAGGCCTATG
>NC_133311.1:10974619-11009118 GCF_012295235.1 Primulina huaijiensis | reverse complement strand
TTTTTTTTTTTTATTTCCCCAAGGTAGTGGCCGATTCTTTTTTTAAAAAAAATGGGGGAAAAATTGCTAGATAACATAGTAGACATATTGCTTAAATAATGATTGAATGAGGATTGAATGGGATGGAATTATCTGCCAAGGGAAAATAAGGAAATAAATTAAAGATGGAGAGTTGAAAATATTTAAATCATTTGAAGTGCTAAGGCCGAAAATTATAGTAGAAATAGAGGGGAAATATTTATTAATTATTGAATTTTCAATCTCTAGTGTTTTATCTACCCAATAAATATTTTAGTGAATTAAGAAATCAATTATTGGACTTTATTTACTACTTATCTCAAATTAATTAAAAAAATTCTTAAACTTTCTTTTACAATAAATTAACTTATTATTTATCTTAAATAAATTTTTTTTTTGGAAATGTTTTCTTAATATTAAATTTTATCTCTTTACTCCAACTCCGTTCCGGCCTCACTTATTTAACTGAAAAGCTAATAATTAACTATTGCATAAAATAATTAAATTTAAATACTCATGAAAAAATCATTTTAATTTAAATAATAGGAATTATGCATGGCTTATACGTAGTCTAATTTACGGGTTCCACAATAAAAGTTGTAAATAATTAAAATTAGTGTGTGATGATGTATGTAATGATGTATTTATTTTTGGATTATTTTCAAATAAATTCCATAAATAGGTTTTTCAATTTGTGAAGAAAATCACAATTGAGTAGAGAAAAATTTTTATAAAATACGTAATTTAATATATTTTAAGAGTTTGAAATTTTAATTTTTACCGTAAATTTTTTCTTTTAATCATTTTAATTTTTTTACATTTTATAGGCAAAATGTATTTCTGCTCACGTTAATGCAAATGCTATTTCACCTTGAGAAAGCAAAACCCTAGCTTGTACCCCTTCTCCGGTCGCTGCCTTCTCTACAGATTATCGATTTTTCAATCCAAACCATATTTAAATGTATGATTATTTAGATAGATGGAAAGCATGTGAGACAACCGTGTACTGAGCAAAATCTAGGTGGATTTAATGGCTAATTGAAGAAGCTATTACAGGAATGTTGGCTGCTATTGCCGTTGCTTCAAAATGCAGCAGAAGGTTTAATGCTTCCAATTTACGCAGTGAATTTTACGAAAATTTCTTGTACTCCGACGTGTATGGCTTCACTTGGCATCCACTTGTGAAGGGAATTCGGGGCTTCAGTTCTTTGCGAGGAACCAGCAATCTCCATTATATTGTGAGCTCACTTCGTCTTACACTTACGTTGTGAATTGCATTTTGCTGTATTTTTTGGATACTTTCTTTCTTTAATTATGAGCAGTTTTACTTTTAATGTAAAGTTAATTAATGGTGATCCAATTGTTATTGTATGAATTCACGTAGTTATTAAAAAATCTTGTATGAGTTGAAGTTAACTGTCTTGACTTCCGATATATACAAGAATATTGAGATTGGATATGTTATCTTTTGAAAGCTCAAGAAATAATATATTAATAGAAGAGTCTTTCTTTTTTGTCAAAGTCTTTGTCAATCGAATCTCATAAGGAATGGCTGTGTTTCCAATACAGAGTTACATGAAGAAAAGCTTGATTAGAGTAAGTCGGATTGGGCCATTCAATGATTTTCTGAGAAGTTTGGTTGGCAATCGGTCATTAGCAACTAAAGTATCTCCTCTTGAAGTAAACACCGATGAAATCTTGAGTCAAATTCTTGCTGCTTTAGAGGATCCAAGTGTTTCAAAAGAAGAAACCTGCTTCAGCTATATAAAAGTGTTGTGCGTGGCCGGAAATCTTTCAGATGCTTTTAGGCTAATTCAGAGTTTACACAGTAAAAACATATTTTTCAGTCCTCATGCTTATGATTACCTTCTTCAATCTTCTGGCGTAAAGGATAATATTCACCTCTTGCCTGAAATTTTCAAGGATCTTGTGGTTTCATGTGGAAAAATAGGATTAACTTCATATCTCATCTTTGCTGGAGCTCTTGCAAAGCATAGTGATTCTACTGTGTTGCTGAAATTTGTTGAAGAAATCTCAGAAATGGAATTAGCGAGAAAAGATATAGTTTTGAACAGAGTTATTTTCGCCTTGGGTAAATGTGGACATGTTCAAAAGGCACTGTTGGTATTTAATCATATGAAGGGTTTGAATTGTAAACCAGACCTGGTCACGTATAATACCATTTTGACATTTTTGGGTAGGCTTGGTCGAGTAGATGAAATGCTACAAGAATTTAATTTTATGAAAACAGTACAAGTTATTCCAGATGTTGTCACATACAATACCATGTTAAACAGTTTACGAAAAATGGGTAGATTGGATTTGTGCTTAGCATATTTTAAGGAGATGAGTGAAAGAGGACTTCCACCTGATGAGTATTCTTTCAAAGCTTTGATTGAAATCCTAGGTAGATCAGGTAACATTCAAGAAGCCCTGAAAGTCTTTGATGATATGAAATGCAGGGGGATTTATCAATCAATTCACATCTACCGAGCTTTGATTTTCAGTTTAAAGAAGATGGGAATGATGTGGTTGGCTTTAAAATTCTCGAAGGAGATGAACGAATTCTCTCGAGATATTCCAAGAGATTTCAGCCATAAAAGTAGATAGTTTATGTATTTGAATTTTCGGTTATTTTTTCAGCAGTCTCAATGGTCTCAGAGACATATTCCCCTCGTTCTTGATGTGATATAGTGCAGACTGTGGAAAATTGCCTTGTTTTGAATGTGTACAAGGAAGTGACTTTTTGAAACATTGAAGATGATAAAATTTGATGTAAAATATTAATTAGCCAATGGTTTCTCGAGTAACCCTGTTGAGATTGACAAATTGCAGAGTTGATTATCAATCTTCTGTGACGAAACTTATCTTTGGGTCAATAGTGAAAAAATACGAACTTTTAAAATCTGAAAAGCAGCGGTGACAAAATTTTTCATGTAAAATTGACAATAGCTGAATGTTGAAGGCAGAAGACAGTAGCAATCGTTTCCTTCTGAATTGCATCATATTCTACTTGAGTCTCTTCCAAATATAAAGCGCCTTCCCCAGTCAGAGATCACCAGAATTCTTGTGCGCCAGCTCACAAGCTTACTGCATTATTATGAAGGAAAAAGGACCAGAAATAAGCGAAATGTGACAGGTACTGAATCTGTGTGAGACTGGAAAAGATTTACCTGGCATAGACAGAGTACCAGAGCCATTGGGTACTCTGACCTATTGAAACCCAGTCTCCTGGAAGCTGAGCTGCTGTCTGTTCTCCTCCCAATGGAGCAAATTGCCCGAAATGTTTGTACCTTTCGTTGAGCCAACCCATGGTTAATGGGCATCAAATTTATGAAGGAAACTAGCTTGTCTCGTTTATTTGAGATGGTAAAATTATTTTTAGGAAAAATAACTGATATATTTTGCTTATTCCTAAGGCAATAGTGTGCCCACTTATTTTGTGTTTCCCTTTCACTGTAATTACAGCAAAATCTTTGCATACCTGAATGGGTGGAAGCGATGTCTCCCGGTTCCTCTGAACCTCAATGGCCCTTCAGGATATTTCTCACACAATGTCATCCTATTGAAACAGTCAGCAAGATATGCCCCTTGTTGAGCGGCCACCTACAAACAAGGTAAAGTTTTCTTTTTCGGAAATTTTATCTTCTAATGCATCTAATGTGATGAAGTCGAAGGCACAAGTCTGATTTTTTATATGTTCCTTTTACCTGTGCCGTTGCTGGAAGATTTTTCATCTGAGAGTCTACTTCGGAAAGTGCTGACTTGAACTTTTCGATATCCAATTCAGCTTCCCCATGTGAGTTCTTAAGTAGATGAACAAAGTTCTTCAGCTGTTTTTTCTTGAGGTAAATTCCCACTTGGGGATACCTTTCACAGATGTCATTTATCACTTCCTTAAAATCTTCGACTTTGAGACTACCTGTGTTATTCGTGTCTGCCTTGCTGAAAATGGCTGAAATATCTTCCTGATAACAACTCAAACAAACATACAAATCTATTAATTTCAGACAAAATAAATGAATCTTGAATCACGAAAAATAACTCGTACCATGACACTACGTTGATTTATTGTTGCACAATCACCTAGAGCGTAGATGCTATCACACGCTTCGACTCGCAGCCATTCATCGGTCGCTAAGATTCGTCTGTTTGTCTGCCCCTCCCAAGACATATATACATTGTGAGGTTTGGTAAAAGTCTTTAACAATTGCATGGTAGGTATAATACAACTAGCAAAGATTAAAAGAAGAACCAAACCTGTCCGATTTGCTTCATAAAATCCATGATAACCGGCCTCGTTCCTATCCCAGTTGACCATACAACCATCCCATAAGGGATCGACACAGATTGTCCAGTTGCTCTCTCCTTAGTACATATTTCTGTTTCGGTTACCTTCGTAACCATTGAACCGGTTTTCACATCGATACCATCCCTCTGGAACTTATCTTCAGCAAATGCTGTTATTCTTTTGTCAAACCTACGAAGATTCAAGTTACTGTAAGAAAGAAAAACTACTCCAACACCGGATGACTCGTTAGCTTGTGATACATAGAGTGACATAATTTGTAATCATGCTAACATGTTCAAAATGTGATCTCCAGCTTCAAGAAGTGTAATTTTGACATGATCCTTGAGAGTTGGATATAGTTTGGCCAAATCCTCGATCACGAAGTCGTGAAGCTCTGCTGCAAACTCGACCCCTGTCGGGCCCCCTCCCACGACAACAAAATGCAGTATCCTTTTCCTTTCTTTTTCACTTATGGTCGGAAGGCTTGCCCTCTCGAAACAATCGATCACCGATCTGCGAATTCTCTGGGCATCTTCTATTTCCTACAAAAAGAAGAGAAAATAAACTACTATTTTAGCAAGATTTGATATTTTGTTGACTGTAATGTGGAATATATTAACGAATCTTGAGCTATTTTACTCTTGCTAATTTATCTTAAAAAAATGAAGATAAACTTAATTTAAGTTACCTTGAGAAAGTGTGCATGTTCCACAACACCGGGAGTGTTAAATGTATTAGCTCGAGCACCCATAGCTATCACAAGATAATCATAGTCCACTGCAAATTCTTCGCTCCCCCCTAAGTTAGTTTCTTGGCCCGATCGGCAGTACACTTTCTTGTTTTGTGTATCAATTTTGTGGCATTCAGCTTCCTTGAATTGAACATCAAACTTTTTCTGCCATTTGTGACCAACAAGTTTTTAATCGAAAATCGCAAAATCAAATCACCTAAACTAAAAAAATCTGAATTCGTGCTATTCGAGATTGTCTAGCGTCTATCCTAACAGGGTCACCCGGTTCTATCTCTGGTCAAGTGGGGTGGACGGATGCCCCTACTTCTTTAAATTATGATGTATTAGCCAATGATTTAAGTTATGAAACATTTACTTTAAAAAAAAAAAACTAGCCAGATGTATATTACTATAAACTTGTGTACACCCTACATGATGGATTTCTTTCTAACATTTAATGTGTCCGAACATTTAGCGAAGGCAGAAACCTGATTCATAAAAACTTTTCTAAGCCACAATCGGCAGGTGGATGCTCACCTTTCGGACGATGTTACGGATCGGTTCGACAATGCTTCGTGCTTCGACAGTGCCATTGGTAACACTGGGTAGCAGAGGAGTGAATGCGAAATAGTTGCGCGGGGATACGATCTGAACATCGTAGTTCGGATCTTTCAAGCTCTTGAGAAAGCTAGTGCCAGCCCAACCAGTGCCAAGAACAACCACTTTCTTCCTCTTAATATCATCACCAAATGCAGTATTAGTCCTGAATGGGCTGCTATCTGAGTAGGCCAGCAACCCTCCTCCACCACTGCAGTATTAACAATATTTCAAACAAGACGGCATGCACAATTGTAACTATTCAATTATGCAAGAAAAAAGACTAAAATTCAATACCTATAAATTTTCTTTTTTTTAAAAAAAAAAAGCAACCATTTTCGTTCCGTATATCGCTATCGGCTTTGATTCGTATAGCCATTGGCTGGATTCAGGTGGAGCAACATCAACGTGATTTTGTACACATTTTTGGGATTAATTTGCATACATATTCTTACATTTTGTAAATCGATTATTCGAAATTCGAAACAGCATGAAAAACATGAATTTCATGGAAAAAATTACCTGACAGTAAAAACAAGAAGCAGCTTGGAGAGACGAGGGTTGCCGTAATAAGCCTTGGAGAACCTATGATAAAAACCGAAGCCACTCATTGTGTACGTATATGTGTGTTCCCTGTTAAATCAACTCTACTTCTTCTGTATATATTTATATTATTATTTCTGACCTTAAATACATTTATGCATGAATTAATTAATTAATATATTCATTAATTAACGTGAAAATTGGATGTTTTTATTGCAAGGAAAAAAAAATAGAGCCGCGAGGCCAATGGAGTAGGGGTCAAGTAATAACTGACTCGTCGCGGTTTGTGAGGAGGGATCTCCCCTTTGGTCGGGGAGAGTTCTGAACCGCAAAAGGGTCGAATTGTATGGTCACGTCTAATTCGGTAAAATGACAATATTTTTAGAATGTATATTTTCACTTATATTCTTTTCAAAATAAAATAAAAAAATAAATCTAATATGACATGGTCTCCCTGATTTAAATTTATGAGACGAGTTGACTTGATTTATATTTGTTAGAATAAATGTCAAGCGAGCCAACTTGTGGCGCTAGCTTTGTTGACTTTTATGTAAAAATACTCTTTATTTTAATCATATTTTATGCTTTTATCCAATTATGATATTTACATTTACTTTATTCGTATACTAATTCAAACTGCATAGCTAAAGTCTTTGAATCTACAATAAGTACCATGAGGTCCATCTCTCAACGTAAGATCATGAAATTAATTAGGAAGTATAATGTATATTCTAAACAGGTTCTTATTCGATTCAACAGCTTAAAATAAGTATAAAGGTTGTTCGAGCTTGAGACTAACATCTGTGATATAAACGTTATGTTTCATTGGCAATGGCATGTAGATGTCCGTTCATACAGATGATTGATCAGTTGATGATGCACTGAAAAACTTTCCCTCAAACTTTCCAAGTGGTTATCACTTATTGAGTGGAATGGTCTGCGGTTGTGGTTGTATATCATTAGTCTTTAGACTTGAGACAACGTGGAGGCTTGGCGTACTAGCATGTACTTTGACTCGTTTACCGACTCCACTGAGGGTTATTAGGTGGCGATGTTGGGTTTAGTTTCGAAATACGAAGGAGCTAATGTATTGTAATCGGTGATTCACTGCTCACCTTTGAGTGAAGATATCTTATGTGATCTGATAAAATAATAGTTTAGTAATATCTGACAAGAGTAAGATATGTGTATTTTGGAAACGTGTTTCCTCAGTTGCACATATCATGTCACTATTACTATTCAAAGATACATTACATCATTATTGAATTCATATACAACTCTTGATATACCAATGATTACAAATTCGATCGGGGTATATAAGTTGAAGGTACTGTACTGTACGTTAACCATAACTTAATGTTCTTGTAAGCACTATCAATGATATCTAGAAAATCATGGGGAGATGCTACTAAACGCTCTTACCATGATCTAATGAGCGCAATCAGAATTGAGTTATGACGTTCTTGATCAATAGATTGATGAAAAGAATGAAACTAATTAGGGTAAGCCCGAATAAGAACATATGTTTGTGAACCCATGGCTAACTGCATCCATAAATCATTGTGGATTATACAAGTATTGGATTCTGTGTTCTTGTTGAGATAGTTGAATTCAAGGATTTGAATTTGATGACTATAGTTTGATTGATATCAACAGATTGCTTATAAAGGAGTTTATGATTAGATTCCATGTAATGGAAGTTTTGGAATTTAGCTTAACTGTTAATTAAGTGAAGAGAGTGCAACTGTCTGTTTTAGTGAAGGAGTTCACAAAATTGGCAGCTGCCAAAAATGTGTCAGTGAAAAATTTCTTCCTTCGAAATTTTCATTTTTCATAATGTGAACGAGATTTATACCATATATCAACACATCGGCATTGTCTAATCATCGATCGAGGTTATAATCCATTCTCAATTATTTATTTAGTAAATTTAAAATAAAATAATTAAATAATAAAAATTACTAATAGTGACTACTAAGTATAAGATTCTCATTAAATATTCTAGAGAGGTCTATAATTAATTAACTGATTAAATAATTGAATAATGGTTATTTAATTATACGATATCATGTATTAACAAAAGTTTATAATTATTTAATTAATCATAGTATTATCAAAAGTTGAAAATACAACATGAGAACATGACACATCCATAGATTATATGATAGGATTGGAGAATCCTAATACAACTCTAACTAGTAGGAGTCATAGTTAAATCATAAAACCTAGTAGAGTTTTGAAAAATAAATAAATTAGAATACTAATAAGATTCTAACTTAAGTTGATAATTATTTAATTAATCATGATATTATCAAAAGATGAAAATATAACATGGGATCATGACTCATCCATGGATAAAATGACAGTACTGGAGAACCCTAATACAACTCTAATTAGCAGGAGTCCTAGTTTGATCATNCAGGATACCGCTGAAATTTGAAAATTTAAAACTAGATGGATCAAATGAAAATAGTGTTGCAATTTTTTTGTTTCAAATAACCTTCGGCACAATTATGATGTAGTGGACATTTTCTGAAAATTTTAATGAAAAACTACATCAAGCTCATAATGTTATAGTTGACACCTTAAATGATGTATTTATTGTTCAGTTAAGTCCTCAGGATATTTCTCAGTGAAAGTATAAATCTTGTCAATGTTGAACTATTTAAAATTATCTTTTGGATCCAAAGCAGAGCTAAGTATTAGAAGTTCTATTGTCACATCACTGAATCTAGAGTTTAATTCTTTCAATAAAAAATTTATTGGAACATTAAATCTATCATAATGAAAGCGATTCTCAATTTTAATGATTTCTTTTTGTCGACTAGAATGTTTATAATGAGAACTCATCTCCAGCATATCAACATCCAATCTTATGCAAAATGATTTGACATACAAAATAAGAATATCAAAACAATTATTTCTCAATGTTAGGAGAAGTGTTTTAGTCGTAGAGACCAAATCCATTGCATTTATGATATCAATAGATTTTTGTTGCAAGGTACGACAAAGCAAATTTGTGATCTCCCATAATTTTATGCATCAAATGCAAAATAAAATTAAATCAAAAGAGTTCATCACTATAAAGGAACCACCACCTTCCCCACGCATCGAAGTAGAGGAACAATAAGTGATAATGTTTTCAAGAACAATAAGAGTTGCGTCATACATATTTATAATGGTGCAAATAGAATCCAAATGGGAGCTCCAACGAGTAGTTCGTGCTCGATGCAAAGTACCAAATCTGATTAGCTCCTCTCCCAGTCTTGCCTTCACCAACAACAACAGAGAATACAATTTCATTAACTTGAGCATATTGTAACTCGCCATTGCGATTTGAATTAGATGAACAAGATTGACAATAATCGTCATATTTGAAAAGAAAAGACATATAAAGATGTCCTTTTCATCCACTATAACTAATGCTAGCCGGAGTCGATGGGCAAAACTATGGACATATTATGCATATGGGCAATCTTTAAGAAATAAACCTTGCAATCTATTAAAAGTACCACACATGTTTCTAGCACCATCATACCCTTGATCTCACGTATTATGAATTTTTAGATTATATCTTGTGAGGCCATCATATATTTCTTTCTTGAGTGTTGCAACTGTGTTGTCACGAACATGACCAATTTGGAAAAAAACGCTCTCACAATTTGTTCTTCGTTAGATACATCCTTTGCTTCATCCACAAAAATACAAAACTTAGAATTTCCGATTTCATCACATTAATTTCCTACTATGTTACCAATAAAATGTATGCTTTAACATCTCAATGAAATTACAACAATTTTGGGAATATGAAGATTCATCAAGACTTCTTGAAAAATGTGCTTGCAAACTAAGACAATGGACACACTCAATTGTTGCTGCAAGCCTTAATCGATTTTTTTAAATTTGTAAGATTATCGATTCACAAATTTATCTATATGTCGAGTTACATTCATCAAATCAATAAAACATTTTGAAAGCTGAGTTAAACTTCCCATGTGAGACATAAAGACACTTTTGCTCCATCATTAACTCGTTTCCAATTTCTAAACCATTCCACTGTAAAGGTAGATTGTTGTGATTCACTTAATTTAAAAAGATAGCACAAAAAAAATATTGCATCCTTCAAAGCAGAGTACTCTAACCATGGAAACTTTTAAAAACAAATCGACGACATTGCTTTCCTGATTCAGATCATGGGTATTCCGAAAATTTAGGTTGTTATGACCCTATTTTGATATAAGCTCATCTAATTTTATCACGATGATTAACATGATGTCGCCACATTGAAATACACAATCCAAGATCCCATGCAAGGTATGTTTCATTAAACTCAACTCTTTCAGATTTAGAAAGTGGTTCGGGCTCCTAGTTAGGAATGGAAGCATTTGACTGGCTCCTCTCGGATGATAAAGGTTTATCAATTCTTGTATTAAAGAATTATAGAATGTTGCTTCTTCTCTTTCTCTTTTGATTTGACATTAAAAAAAAAACCTAATACAAACAAAGTACTAAATTGATATTGTTGGAATATTTAGTTTTGATGTTTGGTAAAAATATCACTACTGAATTCGAGCAGAAACTGAAATCAGTAACATAACTCATCGCAAGACCAAATTGATATCCAGTGTAAAAAATCAACCTACAAAATTGATTAAGGGACTTATGATTTAATTCAAATCGACAGGCTGTCACTTTAAACAAGATCGTTACAAGGACTTTATCGATCATTGATTAAGGATCAGAACCTAAAGTAATACAAATTTTTGTTTATACCGATCGATATTAAGGATCAGAGTGACAGTCTCTATCAGAAGTCAACTGATACCGAAAAAGATGATGAATCGGCAACAAGTACATTTGAAATCATGAACGAATATTTTTTGTACAAGTTACCATTGAAGATTGGGACTATATATGGGATTAGTTGAACTAGCCAGAGACAAGAATCCTCCAATGAAAACAATGCCAAATCTCTTTGAAAAATATTACAAAAAGTCAGATTAAAGAATAAGCACACACTAATTCGTTATTTATCTGATCATATCAAGGATCATATTGGTGCACAAAATTCTTCTATTTAGTTCACATAACCTGTGAGCAAGGAACTCTACTGATCTAAGTCTTCATTTTCAGTTTTACTAAGAATTTCAATTAGGCAGTCTTAAGTCTTAACAGAAGTGGGTAATTTCAAATCACTTGTAATTACCAAAGTATTTTAGTACAAATGAAAGATCCAATAATTTTAACTTTAAAATTTAAATAAATACTAAGGAATTTTTTTAATAAACATTTTATTCTAACTTCAAAACCATCCAACATAAAAACTAATATTAAAAAATCTTAAATGCATAAAATCCATAAATCATCACACACAAAATCGTATGTCAATTTTAAAATAATCCAAACACTAAAATTCAAATTAAAGCATAAAATTTCTAATAAAATAATCCTCAAAATATTTACTTTAAAACTTTAAATCTTAATCTAATGCAGAAAATAAAAGTCTCTCGAGAGTGTACTGCCGGACCCGATGTACTCAAGCGTCAGTGCCTCCCTCAAAATCATCCTCACCTGCGACCATCCAAATCTAGTGAGTGTAATGACTCAACACGTTTTAACCATAAATGTTCCTGTCCCTACGTACTCTCTAAACCTCAATCCATCCATCGACTTGTGCTTAAACGACTCTTTTCTTAACCCTTAAACATCTCTCTATGACAGCGATATCCTTAGGAATCATAGTGTGTTGCCAAGACCATAAAAATGTTAAAACATTAAAATAAAAGTTCACACGATAAATAAATCGTCCCATATGATTTCATGCAAACAAAAAACATAAAGCACACATATTATGATTTGAATGGTGTAAAAAGAAGGGTTTAAAACGTGCCTTTGCGTTAAAAACTCTCGAATAGTCATAATCGTTGCAAGGAAGTCGGTGGGCGATCGGAGCGACGTTTCGATTGTTTCTTTTGCGTAAAAATGGCGTGAATAGATAGTGCTACGTATGATGGAGGATCGGTGATTGTTGGATCGAAGGAATCATGTAACGACCCGAAAATCAGATTACGTATAAGCCATGCATAATTGCTACTATTTAAATTAAAAATGAATTTTTATAAATATATGAAGTGTTTGGTTTATTTTAATAAATTTTAAGTCATGATTATTTATTTTAAAAGTAGATGTTTAGTTTATCTTTTCAGGATAAATACGCGAGGTCGGACCGGAGTTTGGAAATTAGAAATAAGATTAATAATAAGAAAAATATTCCTAAATTTAACTTAAGTCAAGGAATAATTTAATTTATAGAAAAAGAATGTTTTAGGATTTATTAAATTAATTGGAGTCAAGTTAGTAAATAAATTCTATTAGGTTCAATATTTAATTAAAGCTAAAATTAATATGTGTAAACAATTGAGGAGGAATTAATTTAAGCTTAATATATTTAAGAAATTAAACATAACATTTAAATACTTAAATTTTAAGTCAAGCATGCCATGCAATAATCTATCCTAAATTTAATGTGTAAATTCACTAAAATATATAATGATGGTGCTAAACTTTAAGCAATTAAAATACAAGATTTAAGCAATAAAATACCATGCAAATTAGTAATAATAATAAGTTTGGGTCCAACATTTAAAATAATTCAAAGGTTGATAACTCTCCATTCAAACCATTTCTAATTACAATTCATGGGGTATTCATTTCTCATTTTAAATTCTCCAATGGGTAGCAAATTTAAATGCAATAAAACACCTCATTTCTACTCAACCTATTAGACAAATAAATCGTGTACATGCAGTAGGAAATGAAGAACAAAGCAACGGCAATAAGGGGAAGGAGAATCATTTCAAAACCATTCCACTTCTTGACTTGTAACCTCCACCTTAATGCACTTCAATACCCATTTAACACCCTTTATAACACTCACCTTCATTGTCTAACAAAACCACACTCTCACCTTTGAAAAATATCAGAAATTGACTACTGAAAACGTGAATAACAGCAAGAATAAGAGCAAGGGATCGGCAGCAAAAGGGAATCATAATGTATTTCAAAATCCATTCCTTGTAACTCCTAACTAAATGCATATTATGACCCCTTAACACCTCCTATATCATTCACTTTCATCCCTTACATCTCCTACAACCATAAGCTTCGAAACATATCAGAAATAGCAGCTTAGAAACGTGAGAACAGCAGCAGAAAATAAGAAGAGAATCCAACTCCGACTTCGCCGCTCGTCTTCGTCGTATCGGTTTATTTTTGTGTCAAAACAAATTCCAGGCATGTATATGTTGTTTCCTTGCTCTTCAATCAAGTCCTATAGATATTTTTAAACCATTATATATGCATGATTCAAGCAATAAATCGAAAATGACAGCAACATTCCAAGTAAAAATCTGCACAGAATTTTCTCATTTTTTTTGGTTCAACTTCACGGTTTGGTTGTTTTTCTGGATTACAGGTAGTTGCTCGATTCCAGGCTTCCATGGCTGCTTCTAGGAATGTTTTAGAGTGTGTTAGGGTGTTATTGGTCCATTGGGTTACATCAATACACGCACAAACAAAGATATGACAGCAACATTTTTATGAGCACAGAATTTTGGGGTCACAGTCTCTGTCATTAGATTGTTTAAAGGGGTGTTCGAATCTTGGCTGTCCTATGGACTGTAGCCATGGTTAGAGCCCTTCATTATCATGTCTAGGACGTGACCAAATCATCTTTTCAATGCTTGTTTCATAGATCCCTCAGATTTTTACAGAAACATGACAAGTGCTCTTCGGTTTTCAAAATCTGATTTTTGTTGTGAGTAACTTTCGGTTTTTGGAGCTGTTGGATGAATTGTGGTTGGCTCCTAGCCCGTAGCCATGGTTTATACGACACTCCATCATGTCTAGATCGAGCCATGGCCGCTCAAATGGCCATTGGAACGATACAAGACAACAAAACAATGCAATACATCACACTATACAGAAAGTGGCTCTCTCGGTTTTGAGCTTTGAGTGTCCTAGGTGTTTGCTTGGTTTGTGGTTGGCTTTTAGCCCTTAGCCATGGTCCAAGCCATGTCTTAGGATGTTGGTAAGAGGCTCTAGTCAATGGTTCAAGCAAATAACCGTTTGTTTCAGAGTTTCACCCTAAATAAGCAACACAGCCGCTGCTGTAATTTCTGTTTTTGACAGCAGCCTTGGGTCACGGTTTTGGTGTTTATTTGAGTTCTTGGTAGGTTTTTAGCCCATGGCCTTGGACTGGACACTACCTTAATGAGTTAGGAAAGTTGTGTTTTTGGCCGTTTGCGATTTGGTCGAGTTTAGAGGTTGTACGAGAATTTACGGTGAAAGGTTCCAAAATGACTCTCGAAAGAGTGTTTTATGGTTTTGAGTTCCATTCACCTATTTTCATGTTTTACAGTCCTTGTGCATATTTTTCAGTATTTTTGGGGTATTTTTAATCATAGTTAAACGACGGTTTACTGTTGGTTCGGGTTGGTACATGCCATGATTAAAAATCAAGTTGTTGGTCCGAATCGTCTCATTTTTGATTCAATTGTCAAGTTTTGGGCAAGTTAAGATTTATTGCATGTGTCACATATTAGTAGTAAGTCGCAGCAAGCCTGGGAACGATCCAACTCATCCGGTAAAAATAAGGTTATAATTATATTACGTGCATAAAAATATAAAATGTTTATTTTTGAGATATATGCGATATGTCTTGTGGCCACCTTACGCTTATGGGTTTGGAAGTCGGTAGGCGCAACCGAGGACCTCTCCACCCGGTGACTTACGACCGGTTTATGATTATGTATGGGTACGGACATCCAGTCCAAGGGCTGTGATTGATCTCTACCGCCCAGTATACTGTGGTTTAGTCTGATCAGGCGCTTACGTTATGTTTTGGGCCCCTTGCTTAGAAACATTATCTCTACCAGAAAATTATGATATGACATGACAGAGCTCTATTGAGCAAAGTTTTTACGTATGATTTTCAGATATGCACGTAGTTATAATTATTCATGATACGATTTTTACCATGCGCTTTACGATACTATATTTTTACGTTGCATGCGATATTATGATATATTTACTTGTTATTCACGATATATACATGTTGAGTCTTTAGGCTCACTAGACTTGATTGTTGTAGGTACTGATGAGGTCGAGACGGAGGGTGTAGACCAGTGAGCGATCTTGTGGCAGCAGTAGTATACCAGAGGACCTCATGTATTAATTTATGCACCTTTTATTATTCAAACTCAGTTTTAATACGTTGGATTATTTTTAAATTGTTGTTTGAAAACAATATTTGCTTCCGCTGTTATTTTAAAGTTAAAATTATTTACATGTTTATTTTATAAATTGGGCAAGTTATTTATTTATTTAGAGAATTTTTAATAATTCCGCAAAATTATGAATACGAAATACGGTTCTTTACAAATCAAGTCAAAAAAAAATCGAAATCATAGGCTAGAAACTCTCGGCTGTTTGTGTGTATATTTAGTGTGTGTTTTAGGTGTCCTTCACGTGGATTGTGTTTGGGTGTGTGAGTTGCCAACTAATAAATACTTAAACATAGTTTAGGTTTAAACAAACTCTAAATAAATAATTTAAACATTAATTAGATAATTAAGTTAACCCCCAAGTTTTATTTAAAATTTTAAATACAATGATCAAGATAAACTCCAATTTAAAAGATTGATATTTCTATCTTCAAAAATTTCCATAAAAATTTAAATTTCCACTTAAATACTAATTAAATAAATTAATTAAGACATAAAAATCATTATAAAATATTTCCCAAAAATTTAAAGAATTAAATCCTCACTTTTCAAAAATTAATATTTTAAAATACTTAAAATCTTATAAATTGTCTAATAATTAAATTAGACCTTAAAATAGTAAAATTCTTAAATCATTTAAATTACTAATTTTCTTGGCTTAAAAATAAACAAAACATTTGATCTTAGCACCTTAGTCGTCTCCGATCTCCTCCCCCGGCCTGACTTTGAATATTCGGACAGAAAATCCTTAATTTCGTGAATTCATGTAAAATTATGCAATTAATCATTTAATAATATTAAAATGTACCATTTATGCATTTAAATAAAATAAATAAACAATTTAACTAGTTCTCATGCATGCGGTTTATGTGGGCTAATTTTTCGTGCGTTACAAATCCTCCCCCCTTAAATAAAATTTCGTCCTCGAAATTTTTCTAGCTTAGAATCCCTCATTCACTTCATACTTGGTTTAATTGGCTTAAATTTTGCACTCTATCACGCTTTCGCTGCGTACTCTGATATGCCATTTCCCATTTTGTATATTTATGCCAAATCTCTTGATATCTAGGAACTCAAATATTTAACTAACTCTACATCCTCTACCAATTATAAATCCTAAGTTACCTTAAGTTATTTTATCTTCCCAAAAGGGAATTAATTGGTTGACTTTACCATTGAGTCGTCCTGACCGTATAATTTATTTTCCCAAAATATATTCCTACTTCCAAACCCAGCTTTGATCCATAGTAATCCTACAATATCCATGATTATAAAGCACCTTAATGACTGGTAGTTACTAAAACCCCATTCTTGTATATAACAAGCATATCGTCCTTACACTATCATCAATATACATATTTGTTTTCTTAAATCTCAAGCATTCCAAGTACTTAAATGATTCAAGCCTATCGAGTCACCATTTGACATTATGATTTTATTCTAAATCCCGTCATAACAACGAACACTTATGTGTAACCTCAAAACTCAAGATAATAACATTCCATTTACAAAAATCTTAACACCCAAGGGAAGAAAAACCTTAATCCACCTTCCAATATAATTGCTAATTCCATTATCATTATGGCTAAATCTTATATCAAATTCCTCCATTGATGAATCACGCAAAAAAATTCTTGTGATCTAATTCTTTAACATAGAAATATCGTTCCTTAATTTATTGTAATCAAGATGTTCCAAGGTCCTACGTACTCGATTTATGCGCTTAGCATCCTTAAAATCCAATCTTAATATTCACAAGATTAATCATTGACTCAAAAATAATATTTACTATATTGGAACTCGAAAATTGATCCATGGAGCTTTAGTTCCATATATTTTCATAAATCTCATAGTTCACAGAACTTAGCATCCATAAAATCATATATTATTTACCTAATAGAACTTACTATATAATCCCAATACATATTTCCAATTGATCCCAAAATAATTGTCCCTTAGTAACCACTATACTCTTGATCACCAATTAGAACTTGGATTCCAAATTTAATAATCTCAAAAGAATTAACTATTTTATGACACTACGAGTTGTTTCTTAATAACTTTAAACATTTCCCCAAATGAATTCACCCTTATAAGGTTTAGCGACAAAGTTCAAATTAAAGGTTTCCGGACCTTAAAAATCATAGCAATCACATTGTCAAACCGAAAATGAAATTATTTGTTTTTGCTTACTTATCATATTTCGCAATTACCTTGTATAGTTCTCAAATAATATTTTTCTTTAAATCCTATAAAGCGAAGCTTACAAAAATTATATGAACTCATATATTCTTAGTTTGTATTCGTCGACTTCTTCATAACATTACTTCCATAGTTTTGCCTAATATCCCAAAATACCCGAATTTCGTTTACAGATTTTCTCCTTCAGTCATTTGACCCTTTACATATCTTACTAAAATTATAAAACCCAAAATTCAAACTACCCCAAACTTTCAGATTCAATAACAATCGTTAAACTCAAGGGTATTTGTATCTTACGATAAAACCAATAATAATAATATTTTTGATTAAATCTTATTTCTAATATTTATATCTTTTGTTCTTCACGTCATAAACTTATAACACCTATAATACAATCGTAATTCTCTATAATCTACTATGATACCCAAAAATTATTAATTTGACGAATCTTACTTTCTCATCAAAATTGCTAATACTCATATTTCTCGTTCCTCCTAGTACATCTTCACTTACATATCTGTTTCCTAAATCGCAATTCCTTGTGTAACCCCTAATGTGTAATTTACTTGCTGGTTACATTCAAATAGACCTTTTTATTTTTCAGTAAATTGCAACATAAATCCTAAAGCTCTCAGATTATTCGATTAAGCCTAACTTATCGCATTCCTAGCTTCTCAAACTATCAAATTTAATGCAAAACAGTTTCCATAGCTTTCGAAAATTGCTAAAATGACCCAATAATTTTTCTAAACTTTGTAATCAAGACCCAAAAATTCTCGAATTCTCAAATTTAGCCCCAAATTTTTGCATTTTTGCCCTCCAAGTTTTCAGATTTATAAACTAAGCCCTCTAGATTTTTGAATTATAGCAACATCGCCCTCATCATTTCCAAAAACTCACAATTAATTCCCTCAAATTATTCTAATTCAGTCCCTAACTTCACGATTCATAAAAATTTAACCCATAACCATCAAGTTCGAAATCCCCATCCTACATAGTATAAAGTTCGAAACATGCAATCCTAAATCATCAAGTTCAATTCGCCTCAACTTAATCTTTGGTAGTGCAAAATTTGAGATACGCAAAGACCAAATTCTCCTCACGTCTCCGGAGCATAACTGTACACTTCGTCCAAATCACGTAACTAACATGCATTTAATTAATTAAAAAAATGTGCAAACACCAAAATTCCATATCATACAAGCATTTAAAATTTAGGACAATACATCCAGCCTCCTAATCCATGTATCATAAAATCTTTTAAAATTTAGCATATAAAATTTAAAGATGTAAAAACTCACAGACTTGAGGCGTGACTTCTTGAGCTTCTCGTTGTGGCAGTAACACAACCTTTTAGGGATCCTTCGCTCTGATACCAACTGAAACGTCCACTCTTCGTTTTTTTAAAAAGTACTTGAATTTTTTTTCTTTCTAATTCATTCAGCCGAAACACTAAGCATTTAAAATATGAATATTTTGCACCATTTAAAAATGAACCAACCAACTATTATTTAAAAATACAAAAGAAAGTAATCTAAAGCATAAAGTCGTAAAACGTCCACCAACCTAAGCTAACATTATTTCAAAATAAACTTAACTATTACATTCTCGCAAAACCTCTCAAAAGCATCATAAGTCATGAAATCTTTAACGTAAACTTAAATCATAAACATAGTTTTATTTGCGGAAAACTAGCGACGGTCTTAGGGTTGTGTGCACCTTCAGTCCATCAAGATCAATCAAGATAACAAGTAATACATATACATTCACAAGCAACAGTAAAATATTTTTACTTAAATTAGCTTTTCATGAACATAAACTTTAACATTTTCCTTTCAACATATCATATCATATTTCCTTTCATCATATACGTATACGTTTCCATTTTTATTGAATTCAGATCCTAAATTGTGACTTTCATATTAGCTTAAGGTCGATGGATCCGTCTACGTATTACCACAGTACCCGGCAGTGGGGACATCAGAGACACTCTGTAAGGTCCAAAATTAAGACGACGTAATCCAACTACATGCAAATCTAGGAAATATGAAAAATGAGTAATTAATTGATTTTAATTGCTAATCGATTATGTGACATTCTTGTTTATATGCTAAATTGGATATTATTGTCATCATGCATAAAATTTTATTTTTAAGAAATATTCAAGTGACGATCGAGGAACGGGGACCGAGGGCTGAAAAATGTAAAACGTTTTTATTAAATAATTATTTAAAATATGGTTGATGGTTTTTCATATTTTTGAAAATAAGGGGTTTTGGAGATGATTTTATACATCGGGACGGAATTTTTATTGGTGTCGGTTTTTCAACTAAAATACGAACTTTTTGGCAATCCGACTAATAAATTCACAAATTTATTTAAACCAAAACCATTTTTATAATTTAATTAAATCCTAATTAAGACTAATGGGCTAATTGGATTTGCTTAATAGGTCTAAGCCTAGTTAGTAATTTAATTAGTATTTAATATGTTAAAACCCTACACATGCAACATCAATTCACGGCCACACACTCCAAAAATTCTGAAACAATCCCCACCACCCCCATACACGATATACACGTACACAGCAAGGTAGAAGGAAATTCGAAGGGTTCAAGGTAGAACAAGCCAAAGGTTTCACTCCGTTCTTCGTCGTCAACGTTAATCCGTGCGTATAAAACGCAAAGGCACGCCATACATCTGCTTTTCTCATCCATCATATCATAATATTTTTTTAAATATAGTATGCATAAAGAACATGAAGGTACTTGCTGTATTTTTCGGATTTTTAATTTGCACTTATAGGTGTTAAACCCATGAGTATGGATTTCATAAATTGTTTCATGCATGTGAGAGGCTGCCATGATGTTAGGACATGATCAAGAGATATTTTCACACGAATTTAAAAGGTCCTAGACCCTCTCAAATTACTGCACCACAAGCTATGCACAGAAAACCGTTTTTGCCGTCACGGAGCTTTGGGTGTTCGGCTTTCATGTTCCAAGGGGAGGGCAGGCCTGGGCTTGGGTTCAGGGCTGGCCTAGGGTCTGGTTGTCTCAAGGGAAGAGTCCTAGCCAAGCTAGGACTCGGGTTAGAAGGGTTGGGAGGAGTCCTTGTAATCAAGGACTCCTACCCGAGAAATGGTGCAGGCTGCGCAACAATTGGCGTGGCTTGCAGAGGAGTGAAGGTTCGGTCCAGGGCTCGTGGGCTGGGTTATGGTGACTCATTAGGGTCCTAGGAAGGTGCACTAGGGGTTGGTTTGGGTGCTGGGCAGACGGCTAGGTCCCTAGGTGCAGAAAGCTAGAGTCCACTCAAAGTGCAACTCTCGGCCAGATTTGGGGTGTTGGTTGAGGCTTCGTTTTTTGGCTTTGGGAAAGGCTTCTAAGTGAACTTAGGGTCCAGTAGGGTACACTAGGGTGTTGGTCAGTTTTGGATCAACTTGGTTCGGTGGTGACTCAGGAAAATCGAAAGTTGGCTCGGGGTCGAAGTTTAGGTGTCAAATTAGGGTTTTTAACTAATAAAAATTGAAAAACGGCTCACGGGGGTCGAGTCATGGTTCATAAGGGCTAAAATAATATAAAAAGACTAAATTTTGAATTTAGGAATTTTATATTAAAGTTTGGGATTTTTCGGGATTAAAACACCTTCAAAACAATTAATTAAAGATAAATGAAAAAGTCTAATATTTAAGCTAAATAAAATTATGGAAAAATTAATTTAGGCTTAAATAATTATTTGTGACATGTTAGAGTCAAGAAATCAAGAAAAAGTCAAAAAATTTAAATGTCAAGTCCAGGGGTAAAACGGTCTTTTTACATTAAAAATTAGTAAATGTCATGGTAGTGCCCTAAATGCTGTTTTTATGATAGTATGACTATTTTTAAATGTTTATGAAATGTTCATGATTAAATTATGATTTTTAAATGTCCATGGATTTTTATGATTTAAAGTTGACATTTAAAATACATAATGCATGCTTGGTTTCAAAACAAAAATGTTAAGTTATGCATGATTTTATAAAGTGATGAGAATGTAAACGTTGAAGGAAGTGAAGGAATTGTGACTAATTCGATAATGTTGGAGATATAGTGAGGGTGACGATCCAGTAGGAGCCCGACGATCGTATTTTCATCATTACGAATATGAGGTAACGGTAAGAATGGGAATATCGTGAGGGGAGAAGGCCCCAGAGGGAGCCCATTGATGGGAAAAGGCCCCAGAAGGAACCCCGACGATCGTATTCTATTCGAAAGAGGATAGGCCAGGGCCCAGTTGACCGGTGAGAGTGTTGCTGGTGTCCCCCGCCGCCCAGTACTGCGGTTTCATGTAGATAGATCCATCAACTTTTGAGGTTTATGTCATGATAAGGAAAGTCACAATTAACGATCTGAATTCAACAAAGGAAAAAGAAAAAGGAAAAATATTTATGATCATGAAAAAGGTTTTATGTCACGTTGAGGAAAAAGGGAAAGTTGAAGTTTATGTTTGCATGTCATGAAAATTTATTTTTACGTAAAAGTATTTTCACTGTTGCATGTGGTTTTATATATATCATTTGCTATAAAGATTATGGTGTGTTGAGTTTTTAGACTCACTAGGTGTGATGGATGTAGGGGAGGTTGAGGGAGGTCTTGACGGATGATTTGACTGGACTGAAGGCGCACACAACTCGAGGACCAGCTCTTCTACTTTGTTTTCCGCATTTACGTTTCATGATTCATGATTTATGTTAAAGATTTTAAGACTATTTATTTTTGCATTTGAGAGATTTTTGAGAGGTTTAGTATGGGCTATACCTTTCAACCTTATTGCTTTTAGGTTTAGTAAAACAGTTGACAATTTCATTTTTATGACTATTGCACTTGATTTTTAAAATGCTAGATGGATGATGTTTTATTTTAAATGGGTAAAATATTTTATAAAAATAATTTCATGTGGTAAATGTAAATGGCCGAAAAATTGAGTGTTTAAAAAAAAAATTTAGTATTTTTAAAGCAATAAAAAGGGCAGACGTTTCAGTTGGTATCAGAGCAAAGGTCCTGTAAAGGGTTGTGCCACCATCAGCGCCAGGAAGATCAGTCGTCAAGCCTCAAGTTGTAAGATTTACATGCTTTATGTGATTTGATATATTGTTACCTGCATGACAATATGAATGTTATGTTTACGTTACATGTATATTAGCTTTTTGAGTATTTATGCTTTGCATGCTTAAATTGCTAAAATGAGATAGGATATGTCACATGATTAGAGAACTTAGATTTAAATGCATGTTGGTTACGTTGGAATCTGGAAAATGTTCAGATAAAATGTCTCCTAGACGTGCTCCCGCTATTGAGAACCAAGCAGAAAACAGTGTGAATCATCAAAGAAATACACCTCCACCACCACCACCAGGGGATGCTGCTACTCGCGCTTTAGAGGGGATGACTCATCTTTTCGAGCAGCTGATACAGCAACAGCAGTTGCAGCAGCAGTTACAGCAGATGCAACAGGCACCTAGGCCTCAGCATGACGTTTATGATCAGTTCCAGAGGCTAGGTCCGAAGGAGTTTTTTGGATCCGTTCACTTGAGGTACACTTCCGGTATCTGGATATGGGGGATGCGGATCGAGTGAGGTGTACTACTTATCTATTTAGGGACGACGCTTCTTTATGGTGGGAAGGAGCCGAGCACGGTGTTAACCTCGCGACTATCACTTGGGCTCAATTCAAGAAAATTTTCTACGAGAAATATTTTGCTGCTGATGTGAGAAGCCGTTTACAGAGGGAATTTATGACTCTCCGTCAGGGAGACGCTATTGTTGCTGAATTTGTGAAGAGGTTCGATAGGGGTTGTCACTTTGTACCCCTTATTGCCAGGGATGCCGAAGAAAAGCTTAGACACTTCATGGATGGTTTACGACCTACTATACGAAATAATGTTATGATGATGCGTCCTTTGGACTATGCTACTGCAGTTATTTATGCATACCAGTCTGAGCAATTTTTGAAGGACATCGAGTTCGAGTTACAGCGCAAGAGGCAACAGTATCAGAACAATAGTCAACCAAATAAAAAGCCTTACACAGGACCTCCTAGACCTCAAGGGCCTCAAAAGCCCCAAGGTCAAGTCAAGAAACAAGCATCACAAAAGCTACAGAATCCTGGAGCACCAAAGCCTGCTGAAAGGCAACCATGCAAGGAGTGCAACTGCCTTCATCTTGGAAAATGTGAATGGGTATCATTTAAATGTTTTTATTGCAAAGAGGTTGGACACAAGGCTATTGATTGCCCAAAGAGGAAAGCAGCTACCACGGCACAAGCTTATGTTATGAATGCCGAGGAAGCTGAGGAAGAGGCAGACACTACACTCATCACGGGTAACCTAGTCATTTAGCATTTTTATATTGCTTATTATTGCATGAAATGTTAAAATGGTTATTAGAATTTATTTGGGAACAAGATCTAATCTAGTGAAAATTAGGTTGCATGTCCTACTTAGTTGAATTTAAGTTATGATTTTAGAAACCATGGAAAATGATATTGATTTTGTGCCTTATTTTACGTAAAGGATGACTTAATTCCAAATAAAAAGTTTAGGGCCAAAATTTAAAGAAAAACATAATAAAGGAGATTTGGGAGAATTTCGAAATTTTGGGATTTAAATTGTAATTTTCAAAAAGTTAAAGGACCAAAATGCAATTACCGAATTATTAAGGGCCATGAATGTAATTTTCAAAATCTTCAAGGGCAAAAATGAAAAAAATTCGAAAAATAGAAGGGTCACAATGCATATATCCGAATTTTTGGGGACTAAAATGCAAATTTCGAAAAAAATCGGAGGGATAAAATGCAATTTTTCAAGAAATGCTTAAGTTCAACACGCAATCTACGTATAACTTTGGGAATTAATGATAGTAAAATCCTTAAGTTTCAACACGAAAATATTTAAAAGACATCTTTCACCTCAGGGAGGATCATCATTCTAGTTGTAGCTACCTATGCATTGCTAGATTCGGGAGCTACACATTCTTTTATATCTGAAACCTTCATCAAAAAACTGAATATTACTCCTCAAGATATGGGTTTGGGTTTCAAAGTTTCTATTCCATCCGGTGATCAAATGCTCACGTCAAAGATTGTCCAGGATCTGGAGCTTCGTTTATTCAAAAATGTTGTGCGGGCAGATCTTATTGTGCTTCCTATGCCCGAATTTGATATTATACTTGGGATGGATTGGCTATCTACAAATGGAGCTTCGATTGATTTCAGTCAGCGATCAGTGTCTATTCGACCGCTTAGTGGTAAACCTTTTGTCTTTGAGGAGGCGAGAAACAGGCAAATGCCACACATTATCTCTTGTCTGTGTGCGAGGAAGCTTATTAGACGTGGATGCCAAGCATTTCTAGCATGTGTCACCACCACACATGCATCTATCAGTCAGAAGTTAGAAGATGTTGATATTGTCAGAGATTTTCCTAGCATCTTTCCCGAGGCGTTTCTGGTATTCCACCTGATCGTGAAGTGGAGTTCTTTATTGATCTAATGTCGGGCACTGTTCTTATATCTAAAGCACCTTATCGTCTAACGCCCGCTGAAATGAAAGAATTGAAAGATCAAATCCAAGAATTGCTAGACAAGGGTTTCATTCGCCCTAGTTATTCTCCATGGGGCGCACCGGTGTTATTTGAGAAAAAGAAAGATGGTAGTATGCCTCTTTGCATCGATTACCGGGAGCTTAATAGGGTAACTATCAAAAACAAGTATCCAATGCCAAGAATTGAAGATTTATTTGATCAGTTGCAAGGAGCATTGATATTTTCTAAGATTGATCTTCGATCTGGGTACCATCAGTTGAAAGTAAAAGAGTCAGATGTCCACTTGGGTTGACCAATGCGCCAGTGATCTTCATGGGTCTCATGAATCGCGTATTTCAGCCGTATCTGGATCAGTTTATTATTGTCTTCATTGACGACATATTGTTCTATTCCAAGAGCATAGAGGAGCATAGCCGTCACTTGAGGATCTCACTGCAAGTATTGCAAGATAGGAAGCTATATGCAAAGTTCAGCAAGTGCGAGTTTCTTGGTAGAGTGGCGTTCTTAGGCCACATCATTTCTAGTGATGGCGTGGAAGTTGACCCGAGTAAAGTTGAGGCAGTGAAGGCGTGGCCAGTACCGAAGAGTGTTATTGAGATTCGCAGTTTCTTGGGACTAGCTGGCTATTATCGCAAGTTTATTCAAGGGTTCTCATCTATAGCGGTACCTATGATCGCTTTGACAAAGAAGAATACAAAGTTTGTTTGGGGATCCGAGTGTCAAGACAGTTTCGATAAGTTAAAGCAAGCCCTGATTTCAGCACCAGTGTTATCTATGCCATCGGGACAAGGGGAGTACATTCTGTACACTGACGCTTCTAAAATTGGATTGGGCACAGTTCTAATGCAAAATGATCGAGTTATAGCCTATGCATCGAGACAGTTGAAGATTCACGAGAAAAACTACCCTACTCGTGATCTTGAGCTTGCAGCAGTAGTCTTTGCACTAAAGATTTGGAAACACTACCTCTATGGGGAGAAGTGCAAGATATTCACCGACCATAAAAGTTTGAAATACTTCTTCACCCAAAAGGAGCTGAATATGAGACAGCGCAGATGGCTTGAGTTAGTAAAGGATTATGATTGTGACATTAGCTACCATACGGGAAAAGCTAATGTAGTGGCAGACGCACTGAGTAGAAAAGCAGCAGTTATCACTCATCTATCACTCCAAAGACCGTTGCAGTCTGAGATACAGCGGTTTGAGCTTACAGTGTATGCTAGGGGCGAGGCCCCTAATCTTGCCACATTATTGGTACAGTCGACCTTGAGAGATAGAATTCGTGATGGGCAGTCCACTGATGAACAATTGCAAAAGTGGAGAGCTAGAGATGAAGCCAAGGGTCGGAAATTATATTCAGAGATGAATGGTATAGTTCGTTATTGAGATCGGTTGTGGGTTCCTAGTGACGATTCTTTGAGAGATCTTATTATGAAGGAAGCTCATGACACACCTTATTCCATTCACCCGGGTAGCACGAAAATGTACAAAGATTTGCAGTTGCTATATTGGTGGCCAGGCATTAAGAGAGACATTCTGAAGTTTGTATCCGAGTGTTTGACTTGCCAACAAGTTAAAGCAGAGCATCAGAGACCAGTAGGGAAATTGAAGCCACTCCTTATTCCCGAGTGGAAATGAGAAAATGTCACCATGGACTTTGTTGTGGGATTGCCAAAGACAGTTGAGGGATTCAATGCTATATGGGTGATAGTTGATCGTCTTACTAAGTCAGCGTATTTTCTACCTATTAAGACGACATTCACCATGATTCAGTACGCCGACTTGTATATTCAAGAGATAGCACGTCTACATGGAATTCCTGTATCTATTGTGTCTAACAGAGATCCGAGATTCACGTCATCTTTTTGAAAAAGCTTACACACAGCGATGGGAACCAAGTTATTATTCAGTACAGCATTTTATTTTTAAACCGATGGTCAGTTTGAGAGAGTTATTCAGATTCTAGAAGATCTACTGCGAGCATGTGTTATCGACTTCTATGGCAGTTGGGAACCGAAATTACCTCTAGTGGAGTTCACGTACAATAATAACTATCAATCATCAATTGGGATGGCTCCTTTTGAGGCACTTTATGGAAGAAAATGTAGATCCCCTATTCATTGAGACAAGGTTGGTGAAAGAAGATATATTGGTCCGAATGTGATTGAAGAGACTACCGAACTTATAGTTGAAATTCACGATATAATGAAAACAGCGCAAAGCCGACAAAAGAGTTATGCAGACAAACGACGGAGGGACTTAGAGTTTGCAGTGGGAGATCATGTATTTGTGAAAATAGCACCCATGAAGGGTGTTATGCGCTTTGGCAAAAAGGGGAAGCTAAGCCCAAGATTTATTATTCCATTTGAGATTTTGGAGAGGATTGGGACACTAGCTTATAAAGTGGCATTGCCACCAACATTTTCAGGAGTTCATAATATGTTCCATATTTTGATGATGCGGAATACATGTCGAACCCGTCACATGTACTAAATTACGAACCTCTTCAATTAACTCCAAATATGACATATGAAGAAAGACCAGTTCAGATCTTAGCAAGGCAAGAAAGAAGATTGCGAAACAAAGTCATTCCAATTGTCAAGGTCAAGTGGATGAATCACTCGGAAGAGGAAGCTACTTGGGAAACCGAGAGGGACTTGAAGAGTCGCTATCCAAACCTATTCGGTAAGTTCTAATTTCGAGGACGAAATTTTATTTAAGGGAGGGAGGAATTGCAAGGTCCAAAATTAAGACGACGTAATCCAACTGCATGCAAATCTAGGAAATAAGAAAAATGAGTAATTAATTAATTTTAATTGCTAATCGATTATGTGACATACTTGTTTATATGCTAAATGAGATATTATTGTCATCATGCATAAAATTGTATTTTTAAGAAATATTCAAGTGACGATTGAGTAACGGGGACCGAGAGCTGAAAAATGTAAAATGTTTTTATTAAATAATTATTTAAAATATGGTTGATGGTTTTTCATATTTTTGAAAATAAGGGGTTTTGGCGGTGATTTTATACGCCGGGACGGAATTTTTATCGGTGTCGATTTTTCAAATAAAATACGAACTTTTTGGCAACTCGGCTAATAAATTCACAAATTTAGTTAAACAAAAACCATTTTTATAATTTAATTAAATCCTAATTAAGACTAATGAGCTAATTTGATTGGCTTAATAGGCCTAAGCCTAGTTAATAATTTAATTAGTATTTAATATGTTAAAACCCTACACATGCAACATCAATTCATGGCCACACACTCCACAAATTCTGAAACACTCCCCACCACCCCCATACACGATATACACGTACACAGCAAGGTAGAAGGAAATTCGAAGGGTTCAAGGTAGAACAAGCCAAAGGTTTCACTCCGTTCTTCATCGTCAATGTTAATCCGTGCGTATAAAATTCAAAGACACGCCATACATCTTCTTTTCTCATCCATCATATCATAATATTGTTTTAAATATAGCATGCATAAAGAACATGAAGGTACTTGCTGTATTTTTTGGATTTTTGCACTTATAGGTGTTAAACCCATGAGTATGGATTTCATAAATTGTTTCATGCATATGTGAGGCTGCCATGATGTTAGGACATGATCAAGAGATGTTTTTACACGAATTTAAAAGGTCGTAGACCCACTCAAATCACTGCACCACATGCTATGCACAGAAAATCTTTTTTGCTGTCATGGAGCTTTGGGTGTTCGGCTTTCATGTTCCAAGGGGAGGGCAGGCCTGGGCTTGGGTTCAGGGCTGGCCTAGGGTCTGGTTGTCTCAAGGGAAGAGTCTTAGCCAAGCTAGGACTCGGGTTAGAAAAGGACTCTTACCCGAGAAGTGGTGCAGGCTGCGCAGCGATTGGCGTGGCTTGCAGAGGAGTGAAGGTTCGGTCCAGGGCTCATGGACTGGGATAGGGTGACTCATTAGGGTCCTAGTAAGGTGCACTAGGGGTTGGTTTGGGTGCTGGGCAGACGGTTAGGTCCCTAGGTGCACAAAGCTAGAGTCCACTCAAAGTGCAACTCTCGGCCAGATTTGGGGTGTTGGTTAAGGCTTCGTCTTTGGCTTTGGGAAAGGCTTCTAAGTGAACTTAGGGTCCAGTAGGGTACTCTAGGGTGTTGTTCAGGTTTTGGATCAACTTGGCTTGGGGGTGACTCGGGAAAATCGAAAGTTGGCTCGGGGTTGAAGTTTAGGTGTCAAATTAGGGTTTTTAACTAATAAAAATTGAAAAACGGCTCACGGGGGGTCGAGTCATGGTTCATAAGGGCTACAATAATGTAAAAAGACTAAAATTTGAATTTAGGAATTTTATATTAAAGTTTGAGATTTTTCGGGATTAAAACACCGTCAAAACAATTAATTAAAGATGAATGAAAAAGTCTAATATTTAAGCTAAATAAAATTATGGAAAAATTAATTTAGGCTTAAATAATTATTTGGGACATGTTAGAGTCAAAAATCAAGAAAAAGTCAAAAACATAAAATGTCAAGTCCAGGGGTAAAACGGTCTTTTTACACCAAAAATTAGTAAACGTCATGGCAGTGCCCTAAATACTGTTTTTATGATAGTATGACTATTTTTAAATGTTTGTGAAATGTTCATGATTAAATTATGATTTTTAAATGTCCATGGATTTTTATGATTTAAGGTTGACATTTAAAATACATAGGGAGCCCATTGATAAGAAAAGACCCTAGAGAGAACCCCGACGATCGTATTTCTATTCGAAAGAGGATAGGCCAGGGCTCAGTTGACCGGTGAGAGTTTTGTTGGTGTCCCCCGCCGCCCAGTACTGCGGTTTCATGTAGATGGATCCATCGACTTTTGAGGTTTATGTCATGATGAGAAAAGTCACAATTAACGATCTGAATTCAACAAAGGAAAAGGAAAAAGGCAAAAATGTTTATGATCATGAAAAATGTTTTATGTCACGTTGAGGAAAAAGGGAAAGTTAAAGTTTATGTTTGCATGTCATGAAAAGTTATTTTTACGTAAAGTATTTTCACTAATGCATGTGGTTTTATATGTATTATTTGCTATAAAGATTATGGTGTGTTGAGTTTTTAGACTTACTAGGTGTGATGGATGCAGGGGAGGTTGAGGGAGGTCTTGACGGATGATTTGACTGGACTGAAGACGCACACAACCTGAGGACCAGCGCTTCTACTTTTTTTTCCGCATTTACGTTTTATGATTCATGATTTATGTTAAAGATTTTAAGACTATTTATTTTTGCATTTGAGAGATTTTTGAGAGGTTTAGTATTGCTTTTAGGTTTGGTAAAACAGTTGACAATTTCATTTTTATGACTAATGCACTTGATTTTTAAAATGCTAGATGGATGATGTTTTATTTTAAAGGGGTAAAATATTTTATAAAAATAATTTCATGTGGTAAATGTAAATGGCCGAAAAATTGAATGTTTAAAAAAAAATTCTATTACTTTTAAAGAAATAAAAAGGGCAGACGTTTCACACTCTCACCCGTCAACTGAGCCTTGGTCTTACATATTATCGTATCATCGTATCATTGTATTAGTCACAATCAATTCACCTCCTTCAACTTTTCATATTTCCACCACTTATAAAAATTCATGCACATATAAATCATTTTTCTTTTAAACCAAGAATGCAACATATCTTTTAGCATTAACGTTACATCATAAAATTCCATAAACATTTGAAATAAACGTTTTAACATTGTTTACAGCATTCAGGGCACTGCCAGGATGTCTAACAATTTTTGGTGTAAAATGAACGTTTTGCCCCTGAAACCCTAACTTTCCATAATTATTCTTAGACCTTAAAAGCACGACCCAAATCATTCCAAACTTAACATATGACCTTAAAATACACCAATAATTATTTATTAGACATAAACTTAAGCTCCTCGACTAATTTTCCAACTCATTTTTAACCTTAGACGTACATCCCGGTTTTGACTCGTATGGACTCGAAACTTAACCAAACTTTACCAAATTTGTACCAAGGCTTAATAACACCTAACTAAACCTTATTCAACCCAATTCAAGTCAATTAAGACCTCCTAACCAGCCTAACTCAGCCACTAAATTTTCTGCACTCTTTCTTCGAAACCCTAGCTTGAACCAATCATATGCCCTTTCGTTCCTAGGCCTCTATCGACCCATCCAGCCGTTAGGTCACCTTTTTGGGACCCTAACCAAACCCCTTAGAGCCTACTGGACCAGTCCTACAGCCCTTGCATACTAGAGCCCTCAAACCCGTGCAACCATGGACTCACACGACCAACGTTCACCCTATAGCCCTTCCTCCTTGCACCAGCCTTCCCTCAAGCCATCTAGGACCATGAATAGACCCTATTAAGACCCTTGGATGTGACCCTATAGCATCCAGCAGCCCAACCATCCAAGGAACCCAAAATCGAAACCCTAGCTTCCCCTCAAACCCTGACACATGCAACCCTCTCCTAGCTTGCGTCCACCCCTTGCACAGCCCATCTAAGACCATGTCTAGACTCCCTTAGGACCCTTGAACACATCCCAAATAGCAGCAACAGCTGTGCCCACCTTGAACCCAAGTTTCGAAACTCTAGGACTCTAGAATCCCATATTTTCTTTCATCCTCTTACCCTAACTCTTCTAGCCCTTAAACATGCATCTCATGACCCTTAAACATGCGGAAAAACATCCCATCTAGTAAACCTACCATGGCATCCCCTTTGTGCATGATTAACATAATTTTTAGATCATAAAACACAAGTTTTGTACATGACATGTCATAAAAACGAAAATATAAAAAGTGTATCATGTTTTTCATGCAATCATGTATCAAACATATAATATGGTGTGATATATGAGAAAAAAGATATTAAGGCATACCTTTGTGTATTTCACGCTCGAAAACAACTTGCGATGCGAGGAACATTGGCGGAGAGGCGGGGGAGGAAGCTTGCTGAATTTTTCTTCAAACCTTGCATAAATTTCCTTCCAATTCGTGTGGTGTGTGTTGCTGATGGAGAAAAAGAGTCCTAGTATTAATTTAGGTGAAGGGGCGTGAGTGGTGTGGGGTTTTGGGGAGGGTTTTTGGCTTTTTATTTTAATTAAAACATTAGGTGCAAGTTTAGGTCCATTAACCTAGTATACTAGGCCCAATAATCCCATTAGTAAATATTTAAAATATTTTGTTTAGGAAAATTTGTGAAAATTTTAGCCGAGTTCCCAAAAAGTTCATGTTTTCGTCGAAAATCGAATACCGTTTAAAAGTAAGACTAGGCGTATAAAAACACCTCATTTTCACCACACATTAAACAATTAAGAATATTTATTTAATAAAAATATTTTCCTTTATATGGTCCCCAGTCTCCGTTCCTCGATCGCGTCTCAAATAACCTTTTAAAACACATTTTTATGCATTCTAAAATAAAACTACATTTTAAACATATAAACATGCCTATCATAATCAATTCGTGCAATTAAAATAATTTAATTAAAATACATAAGAAATTTGATAATTTGAATGCATGTGGTTCACGTTGACCTTCAAATTTTCAGGACATTACAGGTTCATTATTATATTTAACTGCCAGTAGACCAAATATTTTATTTGCAATTTGTATGTGTACACGTTTTCAGTATAATCCAAAACAATCTCATTACTCTACTGCTACTACTTAAATTATAATTCACCCAAGTGTAGGTTGTCTGCAAGTAGTATATTTCGTAAGTACGAGATCGATCAACAGAGAGGTTATTTTAAGTTTAAATTTATTAATTTATAGACTATCAAATGCAAGAACGAAGTTTACAAATTATAAATTTTGTCAAGGCTCGAGGATTTATTCTTGGTTTATGCAATATTGTTTAACTAAAAGTAAAACAAAGAAAACTACTATAAATAATGATTCCAAGAAAATTAAATATTTAAACACACACCTAATATAATATAGTTCCCACTATAGAACGTACCGAATTCACCGATATTTTATATATGGTACCTATGATTATATATATAACTATATAAATATATAACTGCATAAATTAAATGTTAAATTAAATCATTATATTTCATTTAGAACAACCGGCAGAGCCACGCTATCGTCTAAATGAAATATATGATATAATTATATATATATATATATATTATATATATATGTATAATATAAGAATAATAATTGATGAAATATTTATTGTATCAAAATTAAACAACAAATCAAGATAACCACTTCAATAGTATCAAGAATTTGATGTAAATTGATAACAACAAATAATTTCTTTTTACACCTACAATAAAAAGAAATTAGCAAAATGAAAGAAATAAAGAAAGAATATAAAAATATAAACAATCTTATTTCACCAAGAATTCATCATCTTCACCTTGACATAATAGATTTAGCTTTTCATGAACTCACTTTTGATCAACACTAAAATCATCACTCATAATTTGGAAAATGAAAAATATATTGGAACTTAGAACTTTTATACACACTATATTTTACAATGAGATAGAATGATTCTCAAACTAGCACAAGGCCTCTATTTATAGGCCAAATGAGAGAAAGGGTAAAAAAATTTTTAATTCCACGTAGTTGTAATAGTAGTCTTTGTCTCCTCCAACTTCAATTCCATGTCCCTTCTTTCAATACTTTGTTCCACGGCTTTAATCACCGAATTTGACTCTGCTCAAAACAGTAAACATGTGGGGAATTGTCTGTAGATAAATTTGGCCACTTGGTTCACCTCATTTGGTTAAATATTGAAATAGTTATGGTTTTTTTTACTATATGCTGGTCATGGTGAAAGTAAATTTGTCCTCCTTTTGATATTTTCACAATTTGATCATCTTAACGAACTTTTTAGGCAATCATGTCTTCTGCAAAGTTGTAGATAATTTCTCAAGGATTCCAAACATGTTTGAATCACCTCCATTTGAATTTTCTAGCTTGAGTTATCATTATTTTACCAACACGTAGAAAACCTGAAAATAAAACATATTTAGTACGACATTTAAATATAAACAAACAATACTAAAATAACATAATTTTATAATTTTAATGAAACTTAAATTTTAAAATATAGGTTTTAACATATAATAAATTATTAATTTTAAGTTTCATCACACCCCCACACTATCTTATTACTAGTCCCTTAGTAATAAAATTTATCGGAAAATCACAACCTAGATTCTTTATTCCTTTTATATATTCAAATATACAAACATATTCATTTTAAAAACAAACTCATATACCGATTTATATATATATATAT